>NC_082396.1:14088567-14155377 GCF_031168955.1 Gadus macrocephalus | reverse complement strand
TCAGTCGGAAGATTTGCATCAGATTGACATCGGCACCTTACAGACATCGACCGCCAGCTCCACCTCTGAAGCGGCTGGAGTGGCGCGCCTCAACCCCCCCACCTCACTCCGAAGACACTCCTCGTACACAGATTAGGAACGTGATGCGCAATCTAAGGGTGTATCCCAGCCCCGCGCGCCTCGCTCTCTCACACACACACACACACACACACACTCACACACACACACACACACACCACACACACACACACACACACACACACACACACACACACACCACACACACACACACACACACACACACACACACACACACACACAAATGGTTCTACATCAGAATGGCGAGAGCGCGTAACAAAATACATGATCATCCGTCCACTGTCCGCGTGCCTTAGGTCTATGATACCCTAAGGACCCCAATGATTCTGGGTAATAATGTCTTCTGGAGTTTCAGTCCGACCATAGAAATGAAAAACAAATTCATGATCGAACGTACATCTGCGAGTAGAGACAGAATGATTCGTCAAGGGGCATATTCATACACAGTCGGGCACGCGCGAGCGCGCACACACACACACACACACACCACACACACCACACCACACACACACACACACACACACCACACACACTCACACACACACACACACACACACACACACACACACACACACACACACACCATCGGATCGGTTGGTTAGAGCAGCAGCCCTGTGGAGAGATGCACCTGCTACCGAAGGCAGTGCACCCCATCACCATCACCATTCCCATCCCCATCACCATCACCTCCAACACTCAAAACGGCCACTTCCAGGGCGGAAAAAAAAACACTACAGGACCGACTTTGCCTTGGTTTAACTACACCCACCACCACCGCGTGCCGCGGGTCTGGCACCGACCATTATCGATTATTTATGCATAATAAAAATCACGTATTGGTACACCCATGTCATATGGTTGACATGCGGGTCTCACACAGCTCGATTCACGTGTTTTAAATTATTAAAAGGCGGCAAGAAGTGATTACGAGCAACACCTTTGCGGCAGCCGCGAGCCAGCTCTCGCGCCGATACGGGACCACCGTCTCCCTCTCGCGTCTCGCGCTCAGCTCCCAACTCAACGCTCGCGCTTCCGTTCTGTGACACCCCGGTGCAGAAGGCTCGGTGCGGGGTTCTCACGAGCCTATCCTGGCGACCGCCTGCTTCTCCTTCCCACGCGCGCTTCCTCAGCAACCCGCTCCACAGCGGAGTTTCATTCGGTATCCAAAAAACCCCAAAAAGGCGTGAGCACCGCGCGCTCCGAACTCCGCGTGCAGCTATTCCCCTTCTATGCGCTACACCGCTTCATTCTGACGTTACAATGAAATCCAAACCATTTTAGAACAAAAAACAGAAAACATATCAAGCGCCCCTACCTTTTTGTCAGCGGTGGAGTCTCTTTTCCCCGTCAGCTTATAAAACATCACATCTTCTTTATTAAAACAAAGAGTAATCCCGTTAAGTGTGTGCGTCCCTGCGGCGGATCCAAAATAGGAGCGGTTCACGGGTTGGTTCGGTTGCTTTTCGGTGCGTTGGTGAATAATACTTTTAAAATCCGGTGTGGCGGTTGCAGATGGCTCGGCGCGCGTGAAGGTATCGCAGGAGGACTTTGTCCCTCAGAAGCTCGCGCTCTTGGAGAGACCACAGCTGTCGGCGCTCGGGAGCTGGAGCAATGATGTCATGCGCACCCCGTCCAACCCTTCGCTTAGTCCAGCCCTCCCTCTACACCCACCCTTCTACTCTCTCGGTTCCTCCATCCTTTTCCTCTCTCTCCCCCCTCCCATCCCACACTCTCATACACACACACCACTCTCCTCCCTCCCCGTACATTTTCTTGCACTTGACGTGATGAAGTCATTCCGCCCCCTTCCCCGCTCCCCTCGATGGAGTTTTGTCCAGTCACATCCTCAGCTCTCCTTTTGGCCAGGTTTAAACTGAGGTAATAAGGTGGCATGAAATAGAGCAATTCAAGTTGGCGGCAGGGGCCGTCTGTGATCATTTTGGAGCCCAAAGTGACATTATATCGACCTGAACTGTTACGACATCCTACTTTTCAAAGCACTGGCACTTTGCAATACAGAACGCTTCAATATCCAACACACATCGTTGTTGCAAAAACCAGAGTACCAGAGTACCAACGCATAGCCTATATAACTTGAAACACCCAACTCTTCAGAGTTAAGAGTTACAGAGGTATTATCACAAAGTTTAGGCGTATTATTACTTGATTGGCTACAAAGTATAATTATATCTGCATTAACGGAACGGTTTTGTTACATTAAGTGCAGGAAAGTGAAGGAAGGGAAACTAATTAGAAAATCGTGCCAAATTTCTTCAACAATGTCATTCCACAATTCAAAATGGTTAAGCAACAGGCCTTTTTTTTTTTTCTGTTTGTCATATGCTATGACGCTTATAGCTTAAGCATGACTACTGATATGAATCCATGGAATGATTCAAATCATTTAAGGTTTTATCGTGTGCATGGAAAAACAGTTGGAAAAACATGGGTTACACATTTGTAATATTCACCAGCCATCTCCATTTCATTGTCAGTTGTTGCAGGCAAAAAAAATGTTGTTGACTTTTGTAGAGGTCAAAAGTGTTTCCCACGAAGAATATTGATGAAATGACTATACCGGGTATACTGAGAGCTAGATAACGATACACATTTTTGGAAGATATGTAGTGTACGGGCTGAAGCAGACACTTTAAAAAACACACACACACACACACACACACACACATATATGATTCATATCCTGGTTAAAGAAAGGTCATAAACTATGAAGCTAGAATTTCCGAGTGAAAATGGCAGACAGAATTAAACGTTAATCATTCTACATTCATATGTGGGCTTAGTCTCAAGAGCAAATGCAGGTTTTGCTCAGGGTCTTTGTGGGTCAGGGTTCAGATTGTACCTGCCTGGCTTATAAATTCCAGACAAATCCTTAACCGGGTCCTACAACAACACCCCCAATAAACAGAATCCCAGCTAGTTTATTCCTCATAACCTCTCTCCCTATTCTTTGGCTTGTCCAAAGGGGATATGTGTCAAATTACTTCATTACCCAGAGTGTCCAGGTCTTGGTCACACAGAGAAACCGATAGAGCCAATGGATTCGTGGTGGTATCGGCTCCAACCAAATGTACACACTTAAACATCATGTGAATCCATTGATAAATGTCGACCCTCGATATAGATATATGCAGCACTTTTCCTCTGCGAATCATGCTTTTTATCACTGGCACTTTCCACCGATTTTCCTGGCGATTTGTGTACCCCGTTTTGGGCCACACAGAATTGGATGAGTGACCAATGTGTGATCAAAACCTTTCTGGTTGACTGCGGCCTTAGTTCAATTGACAAGGCATGGCTGTTTGTTCCCAAGATCAAGAACTGAAGTTAAACAATCCAAAAGTTTAGGAGATAGGGTTGGGTCGACTGATCCAGACTTGCTTTTTAAGTCCCCAAAGTCTCACATTTAACCACCTTCTGCCATTGCTTGCCTGGGCAGCAGTTTCAAGGGCCAAATGTAACCATACTTTCGTTCAGAACTGGTGCATGCGATCAGACAACTTTACCACAGGGATTACATAAATGGGCATTGATTCCAAAATCCATTATTTTTGTGACATCACGATGAAGGGACACCAATGGCGAGGTGTGTGTGGATGTCTGGAACTACGTCTGGGTAGTGGGTTATGATGATGGTCATGTCTGAGAGAGGGTTTAGCTTATTGGACACTTATGGTATAACTCAAGTTATGTGGTACATTTCATATACAGCATTGTTAATTATCTCGTTATGGGAAAATGAAATGCTATCGCTAACTTAACACCGAACCTTTTCAGTGTTTTTACTAGTCAGTGATGAAATGTCAATGATTAAACTATAATTAATTGTTTAATTACTATTTAATTAATTGACCAATTGATTGTCCCAACGGTAAATCATGTTGGACATTTTCTCTCCAATAGCCATCATTTAACATTCCATCCACTTTCTACAGTACAAATGGTACAAAAAAAACAACACTAAACAATAACAAACATCTTCACAACGACAAAATTGCCTGTATAGAGTCAACTGTCCCTGACAGTTCTATGTGTTACTTATTGTTCTTACCGAATTGGGAACCAAATAGCCGTCCCCATCATATCGCTTTAACCTAGATAAGCCCCACACCGACTCAATCCAGATCAGGCTTCTTCAAAATGCAGCGAGAGAGAAAAAACATCAACACCTTTTTCCTTTGACTCTAAATCTCTCTCGCCTCCACCTCTCACAAACACCTGTAGGGAGTGTGGGAGGCACTCGATAAGCGGAGACCCTGAAACCCCCGCTTTAATTAGAGGAAGATGGATGGGGTCACATCTCGCAGAAATATGGCAGTTAAAGAATCCTCTGCCCTAAGGGAAGATTGCTAATTAGCGATTATGGGAGGGTTACCGCGATTGTGCGGGCCAGTGATTGGGGTTTGATAGAAAAGTACGGGCTGGCATAATAGAACAGCAATCACACTTTGAATGGATAAAGTGATTAATTTCTAGAAGCAGGACGCAGGGACACAGAGGAGCGCTGAACAAAGCTTTGTATTAATGGGTAAAATGGTGAAATAATATGTGTACTGTTGTGTCATTTAATAAGACAGCTCTCTGGCTAAAATGTAGGCCATTGGGAGAGATTTGTGTGGATCCCCTGAACAAGGAGATATTAATTATGTTGCATTGTGTATTCAAAGAGGATTTAAATATACATTGCATTGGGAGCAGTTCAAAGTTGAGAAATCCGTGGATTGGACTAAGGCCATCATAAAGCACAACATAGCCCAATACCATACCTTATAACACACATAAATGCAAACTACCATAATTTCCCATAGACTTGAGTGAGACCAGAAAGTTGTCTCGTAGCAACTTTGGGGAGACACGTCCTTAAGGCCGATTTAGGGTTGTTTTAGACGCAGAGACGTAAGCACGTAATTTACACAAGGGACTTGTTTTAGACAAGTTTTGATTTACGGTTCCTTTAAGGTTCCTTAAGGATTGCGCTTGTTGCAAGGGGATTCTCCGCCAGAACAGTAGGGGGAGCAACGAACGAATCTGTGGGCGTGGAAGTGGAAATCGCTGGCTTGTTTATATTTATGCACTTCCAGTATTTTCGACGAGAGTAGCAGTAGCTAAGTTTAGGTTAGCGGTCTTTTTCCACACTCTGAACGATGTTAAGGTTGAGTCGAAGACCGGAAATGTGAGACTCCTGAAAGGATGTGGTTAGCTGGCCAATCACAGTCTTTGCGAGCTGCGTAGGGCCGTAGTGTTTCAGTCGCATAGTCAGGAATTTTGGGCGACGCACTTAAGCACGTAAGGGGGGATATTTTACCGCGCAAGGGGGGGGTCATGTATCTTACGTGCTTACGCGTTACGTCTAAAACAGAGCATATATCGGCCTTAAGTCTTGTCATACTCGCAGACATTTTGCCAATCAGTGCCCGGGGAACTGCTTTGTCATCTTCACCATGATCAACGTTACCCCATCAAATCTTTCCCGACCGGTTTATTATGGCAAGCTTGGTGTATGACTATGCGTGCAAAGGTTAACCATCCCGGCCAGCTCCCCTAAAGATATACATACATGCTGTACCTACATACATACATCCACACTCACCAGAAACACACTGGGGGCTCAAACATACTTAAATGCCCTTAGAAAGTGAACTGTCATGGACCCCGCGATCAACACAGCTGCCCGGATGGCACTCCATGCATCCAAACACAAGGCAGAAGAAAATACAAATAAGCTTTTATTTTCCATTGCTAGTTTGGAAAAAACGTTTGCTCTTAAAGGAAGTTGTGAGCAGTTATACGGTGTATAAGTACAATTAACTAAAAGTGCAATGTCGCCTTCCTGGTTGTTCTGGCACATTCCGAAGCGCTTTTCAGATGCTGTTCGCACGTGCGCTTGTATAAATTATACTTTGCAGGCTCATTATTACGGATTTGTATTGTCTGTAAAGTAGCACAATGTTAACAGTGTTCCTTTCATAGCACTCTCCCAGTCCTGGACCTCAAACCATTTTCGGATGCTCCAAAAAATCGCCTGAAATAATTACATTAGCAGTGAGGCGATGACAAAGAAATCTTTAGAACGGGGCAGTACAACATATCTTATGAACCTTGGAACCTTGTAGTAAACTGGTGTCAATAAAGGTGTTTTTGCCTGAACCAAATTTTTGTCTTTTCCCTTTTATTTCTTGTCAGAATGCACAAGAGGTAGAGCAGACTGACTTGTAACCGGAAGGTTGCTAGTTCGAACCCTGGCTCCTCCTAGCATAGAGTGTAGAGGTGAGCAAGACACCTCATCCTAACTGCTCCCGATGAGCTGGCTGTAGCCTTGCATGGTTGACTCCGCCGTCCCTGTGTGTTTAAAAATGGATATACCTTGCTTTGGATATGAGCAGCTGCTAAATGCACTAAATGTAAAATATAATGCAAAACAAGAATACCTTTTTCACGTTTTCTTCTGGGTGACAATGCCCCCAGACCCCCTTAAGAGGGATGGGTTTACAAACATGTCACCTTTTCCCCCCCGTAGGAGCATTCAGGTCTGTAATTAGTAACCTATTTTCCGTTAACCTTTCCCAAACGTCAGGCACTGGCGAACGAGTGTTCCCGCTAAAGCATCGTTTGTCAAGGTGTCAATTACGCCACGCTTAGCGTTTGAACCCCAAAGGGCGACGAGGCTCGAAGTTTATGCAGTCATTGTCATTACATTCGAGAAGCTGTTGAATAACAACATTTCTCACAAGGCATCTGTGCCTCCCCAGCTGTCCAGTTGACACTTGATTAGTCCCTCACACCAGCCAAGACTCAACAAAGTCAATAAGAGATGTGCAAAGCACCAAGCAGGGTTATACACCAATCTTATTCAATCGATAGCAGTCAATCCATAGCGGGAATCATTAGCAATTCCTACGGACGAGCAAACATTGACATCTCAATGTCTCGCTTTTGCTAAGGTCATAGAAGAGAATCGCAAGGGCAGGGTGGCTTCGGCCTTTCCACACCCTTATTTGCTGAGCTTGTCATCATGATAAAGCTGACGCTTCCTCTGCTGCCTTCAATTTAATGTGCTGGGTCAGACGGGAAGTGTAAATAAATAAAATAGAAGAAAAGGGGTGACTCTAAGTGTTGAATACACATGGTGAAAATGTAGTTATCTGAACTTTAGAGTACGGACCGGTAGCACACAGCATCACAGTAAATAGGTTCAGAAAAAACCTTGTGCCGTTCCGAATATTAATAGGCCATGAATGACAGTTGACGTAATGAGAGCCAGCAGTTTATAAATGGTTTCAGAGCAAGTGGTCGTCACCCATGTGGTCAGGCCCAGAGTTGTTTACATACTCGAACACAGACTCATGTAAACAACTTCACCCATTATTAATTATTATATCTGCTAAAGAGGTGTCCCTCCATCGGGTTACCACAATGTTATATAACTAATCGCCACACCAAGTTCATTGAACAATAAAGGTTTTTGCATTTTATTCAATACAAATATGTAGAAAGCTGGTATAAACCAATCAGGCTGGTAAATATTCATTAATTCAGTTAAAGTAATTCAATTTCACGCTGCTTAAAACCTTATTTTTATAGAAACGGGTAATTGTGCATTTAAGTATTTACAAGACACATGCAGGAAAAACATAAGGGAAACATATTTTAGAGCACATCTAATTCATTGCAATCAGGAGACCCTTATATGGTTAGTTATGTGATATATCACATGTTTCCTTAGACAAAAGGCCTCGCTTTATTCTCCACATAATTCCCGTCAACCATTGCCAACTGCTTCAAATCATAGAGAAAAAATGTCTAGGTCTGAAACCCTACTGTAATTCACAGGGAAACAAACACAGCCTTACGCAGCAACCGAGATTCACTGTTACCATGACTTAATGAACCTAATAACCCAGGTGTGGGATCGTGTGTTGATGATGGCAGCTTGGGGTGGGTGATGTTCAAAACCCAGTTGCAGGACAATGGTGTTCCACGTTGCCATGCTGGAGAGCTCTCCCTACGTGTGTGCAGTGATGACTGGTTTAACCTGTGCACACTGATTACTCAACATGCAACAGGTGTGCAGCCTCACCCAGCCCTAGACTACTATCTGACTCGGCCAGGTAAGGCTGCTTAAACCAGCCATCAGCCACACGCACTCCCGCACCACATTGCTTTGTTGTTGAAGAAGCATGTCCTGTGCCCAGAGGGTAGCCATAACCATATCCCTATGCCCTGCCGGAGCTACAAGTCCCAGACCATGTGTAACCACTGGTGTTCTGCCCATGCTTCATGGGAGGAGAGTTTCATTCCTTGAGGATACAGGCAAGACCGAGGCCACGTTTATACGTAGCAGGGTATTTATAGAAACGAATATTTCCCCCCCCTCCGTTTTCAAAAATAACATTGTGCACACATCGTTTTCAAAATAGTTGTCGTTTACATCAAAACGCATAAATACGCCGCCGGGCGCAATTAAAGCCATGCAAGCCAATCAGAATCCGCAGAATCAACAACAACGAATAACACGAGCGTCTTCCCGTAACAAACAAACTGTAAACATAGGGCGCTCATATGACGTTAAGCATTTCCTGGCGCATAATGTGACGCTTCAGAACCTAAAACCCTGTTTCCCCCCCGTTGACACGACAACACATAACCGGCGTTTTCAGAAAACTCCACTTTGGCCGGAGTTTTTAGAAACAATCGTTTTCTGTGACAAAAACTGCGTTTTCGTGTAAATGAGAGGCCAAACCGCGTGGAAATATCTGCGTTTTCCCTTCGTGTAAACGGGGCACGAATCTCAAGGGTTCCTTGAGCAAGATGCCTAGCCCCAACTGTCTTCTTTGTGACATTATCACCAAATTCACTGGAAGTCTCCTTCAATAGAAACCTCATATATGGCCCATAATCCTAAGGTAGGTGATTGTGAG
The DNA here is from genome assembly GCF_031168955.1 of Gadus macrocephalus. Taxonomy (NCBI): domain Eukaryota; kingdom Metazoa; phylum Chordata; class Actinopteri; order Gadiformes; family Gadidae; genus Gadus; species Gadus macrocephalus. The sequence goes on along the minus strand of NC_082396.1, from coordinate 14,146,342 downwards.
TTTTATCGTTTTAAGGGGACAGGCTCTCAGTCTTTCTCGTCAATGTCTATCCAGTGCAAAGGTGCAGGCTGCCAGGGTAAGAAGACCACTTTCTCCCCAACAACCAGGGACGCACCAAAAAACCAAACACACACATTTCGTCGGAACTGCAACACACTCGATGCGGGCGAGTCCAGCGACGGTGAAAAAGCTCCTGCTTGCTTTGCCAGCGGCCGCCAGTTGAAGAGAAGCAGGCGAGAGGCGCGAGAGATGAATGGTGGACGGTCTCTGACGGGGGAGTGCATGAGAAGATCTCAGGCAAGGCGATGAGCCCCCCCCCCCCCCCCCACCGACCGCCACCCCTCATGAAGGAGAGCAGAGAGGGCCGCGCACGAGGCGCCTTCCAGGAGCCATGCGCCTCATTAGGCCGAGACGAGGGGGTGTGTGTGAGCGCGGGAGAGTGTGTGAAGGCTGACAGGATGGCACTTTGATGTGGTGACAGGTACAGCGCTCATTCTCACATTTCCCCCCGCTGTCATTATTCCGGCTTTAGTATCATCCGCTCTTCTTCTCTCCTTCTCAACGCGGTTTCCGTCTCAGAAGAGCCTATTTAAAAAAATAAAAAATAATATATATATCATGTGACGCCGCGACGAAAGCCGTTGTTTTCCGCTGTGCATCGGACGCTGACCTTTGCTCGGTCTCCCCCTCCACCCGCCATTGCTGTATCGCCCTGCCCTGATTCTCACCTCGTCTCTTCTGCGGCTTCTCCTCGTTCTTTCTTCCTCCCTCTTGTCTTTCTTTTCCTCCTCGTCTCACTTTGTCGCAGCCTCCTCCTGCGCTCCTACTCGCTGAGCCTCCTCTGAGATATCTATAGCAACAGGACACCGGAGTGGGCGAACGCGTGAAACATCCTACTGGATGGAGAGGAGACGCTATCTGCATGCGGTGTGTCTTGCGAGACAAGCCCTCGCCTCGGCGTTGACGGATGATTGTGTGTTTGATCGTCACGTCGCAGCAATGAAACAGCTCCACCGTTTAGCATGAGCTGATAGCAGCTTTAGCTAAATGGGGATTGCCATGTATTAAGGGAACAAGGAATGAAGGCCATGAATTAACTTCCACGAAAGTGGCTTCATTTGTGGCTAGGAGGCCATTAAATACTCTTCTTATGTCCCTCTCTTCAGCGCATGTAATTCCCCACTCCACAGGAAAGGAGCCGTAGGAAAGGCAATTCAAAACAAGGCCGCATTTGAGACCTTCAGCTGTTGGAGAGGTTGACTTTGACCGGAAAGGTTCGACTCAAACCCTTCTCCTGGGGTCTCTCTTCTCCTCATCTTTCGACAACACTAAGTTTCAGTCAGTAGGTTGTATCCACAGAAACCGGACAATCCAGATCATCCGCACGACTGGCACGCTTCGGTACAACGCCTACCAAATCAGGGCTGGTAGATGAGTCAGATCAAAGCTTCCCACCATGACCTTCCCCCCCCCCCCCCCCCCCTCGCTCCACTGGCAACACCGACCATTACTGCCTGCAAAACTGCCCGAATGCTCTCTCTCTCTCAACCTCTCACTATCTCCATCGCTCTCTCGCTTTCGTGAGCGGCAGCGATGCCCTGATTGGATGTGACTTCACCTTGGTGAGGTGTATCCCCTCCAACTATAACACCACCTTGTCGCTACCGCGGACCGTCACCTCCTGGGGATGAAGGTCGCCTGAGCTGAGGAAAACCGACAGAAGAGAGGTAAGGGAGAGATTTGGGGGAGGGGAGGGGAGGGCTGTGGCGTGGATGGAGCAGTCTCCTGGTTCAGCACCATCGGGCACGCAGTCAGGGCTCGACTACGGTTCAGTACGCCATGTACTATTTTTAGCGGTTTTCTTTTGACTGGTGAAACATTTTGCCAATTTTTTTTATTTTTCCACTTTGGTTGCCAAAATAACCAAAAGAAAACGAGGCAAGGTTTATACTAAAGGACAACGCTCGCCATGTACATGAGTCAGTTGACGATTCTGAGTGTTATTGGGGAAAAGCCACGCTAAGTCTGCCATACCCACAAGGTAATTAAAACGGCCTCGTTCACAGCTCCACCTGTCACATTGGTTCTCTGGTGGAGAAAGGCCAGTACCACAGGCTCAGGATTGGTTTACCCAGCTGTCAATCAAAGGCTACGCCGCTTGAAGACAAAAATAAGATCAGCATTTCCTTCCTCTTTCCCTCCCTAATGACTAACGATTACTTGTCAACCAGCCTGGCCATGTGTAATTCCTTCCATTGACTTGTCAGAAACTGATGGACCTGTTCTCTCTTGAATACCTCCACAGCGGCTGTCAAAAAGGACTCCCAACGGCCCCCGTGAACGCCGTGTAGGGTTCTAGTCGTTGGGTTAGATGAAGCTAGGGCATCTACCGCGTTTGGAATGGTTGAAAGGCCATAGGTGAACACGATCAAGATACCAAATTGGGCCATGGATTCCTTGGTTCAGAGAAAATATGTGATAAGCAACAAGCCCATTTTAATTTCCTCCTTCCTTTCCTTTAAAAGGCACGCCAGATAAGGTTACACGTTTTATGCTTAGCCTCTTAATGGTGCAAACTGAATAATGAAAGTAAAAAGCTATTGGGTTATTTAAAATTCCCAACAACAGGCTTCGGCGTTCATACAAAGGGACTAAAATTATTTCCTTACAAACAAACGCTTTGAAAATATCAGTCAGTGATTTAGAAATTAGGCGCGTTGTGACTACAGATCTCCGCTGTGGATTGTGCCCTCGCGAAAAAAATTATTCATCATCTTTATCTTATTACATTCTGCCTATTCCGTGCACTGTTCTAACACCTTAATTTCCCCTCTGGGCTGAATAAAGTACCAACGTAATCTCATTTAATCTAAAGAGCAGTGTCAGTAGCTTCTGCTTCACACGTGCAAACACAAGAGACATTGATATAAGCTTGGTTGTGCTGAGGAAGAGGCCCCCAATTTCCCAGTTCATTCAAGAAAAGCACAGAGTTCAGTTAACCATGCAGAGACTGACCTGATCTTTCCCATTATTTGTGATTCTGTCTGCAATCATTTATCAGTCATGATACCAACTTGTGCACGCGTCCGCCTGCGCACGTACACATTCATACCAACGGATAGCCAAGCAAATGTCAATGACAGTAAGAGCTGCATGCATTTACTTTTTGATTATCCAATGCGGTGCCCATAAACTAAATCATCTCGGGACTGAAACAGGCAACCGTTAATGCACATATTTTCTACACACATTGAATCATATCATCACCATTGTCCGCCTGCTGTTTGTGGCTAGTCTCAAAAGCTGCGTTTCCATCTAAAAGGTGATGCGAATCTTTAGAAAGTTTGCAAAAAAGTAATTCGAATTAGGTGCGTTTCCATCAAGTGGTTGCTGCGGAATAGGGTGATGACGTTACACGTTGATGTCGGCAGGGTTGCTATGGCCGGTCGTTATGCGGAAATCGTAAAGACTGTCAGTCCTGTGTGTTCAAAGTTCGCTACGTCACAGCTGTTTCGAAAAGTGTGTTTCCATCTCCCATTTTTTGGATTCGATACTTCAAAGTTCGCATAAAATCAGGGGGATGGAAACGCACCTACAGAGACCTTTGTTAAATATCCTCTGGAAGGGGCAGAAGGCAGAAGTGAAGGATATAGGAGGAGTGGGTCGCCGGCAACTAGAAGGGCTGCCGGTTCGATCCCGCAGCTAAAACGTAACGCTCCTAGCCAAGTGATCAGAGGCCCATGACCAGCAGACACCCTGTGAACCCTTAATGAGTCCAATTGGAGGGTTGTTGCCTTGCTTGTGAGGCCAATCCTAGGCCTTGGCAAGCTTCCCCTGTGCCTTTTGAATGATACAAAAAACAATCTGTACTTCTTAAGCGCTCTCCTCTTCACAAATAAATAAAACTTTAGATTTTGGTGTATTTGGACCAGGGGACGAGTGGGAACGTTTACAATATTTAGTAAACAAATGCACGTACATTCTTCTCTGATATGAGTATCTTTTTAAGTCTAGTGTAGGCCCAGATCTGCGATTGCTTAGCAACAGTTATTGATTTTCTTATGTCTGTCTCATATGTGCCCGGATTGTCTGTTTCATAAAACAAGTTTCTAAACGATTATCAATTCACCACCATTCTGCACTTCTACTCGTGTAAAGTTTCGCACTCCTAACTCGGATGGCGCGCCCTGACCCTGTTCCATCCCAGAATAAACACAAGCGCTCACCTTTTGTCAGGGTGAGTGTGAGCTAGCAGCTACATAAAAAATGCAATGTTAACAATCAGAATTGCAAACCTTTCTCTGTAGCACGTTTGGGCTTTTTAATAAAATGGTCTTTCTCCCCACATCCAGTCCACTCCACTGTATCCGTCAATGATCTTTCATGTTCTGACAATGATGATCACTCACTGGTTCACTTTATTTGCCTGGGCCACAGTATAGGAAGCAAATCCCCTGTTCACATGGATGAAACCATCATTGGCGCTGTATGAATGGATGAACGTGTGACTGCACAAGTGAGTGTATGAATGTGCTTGAATAGGTGAAAGTCTAAATAGGTGAAGGGGTTTATGATTGGGGGAATGTATGTTTGAATGGCTGGATGTGTTTGTTGGTGAATCAGTTGAATGTGTGTTTGAACAACCCTTCCTGTATGGGATTAGTAAAGAACTAATCTTTCAGCAATTTGAGAGGTTATTCAAAGGGGGAAAAAAGCGTTTAACAAATGCAATAAGACATTATTATTTCTTATTACTATAAAAATGTAAATGCCATAGAAAGGGTTATGCACAGGGTTATGAAATCTCCTTCTTCCATGCCAAACGGGTTGTTTATACTGTGGATAGAATATATATATATATATAAATAGCGGTAAGTAGCCAGGACCTGTTAGATAACACACATCTCCACAAGGCACGTGCCAACTAATGCCCAGCATCAGCACCGCTAGTAGGTGGTGAGAAACCAATCAATACACGCATTTATGGGAACGCCACGAAAGCAAGCGGTGCGTTTACTCCGCGTGATCTGTCAGGAGGAAGTGTTCATGTTCATTTCACGTGAAGCCGCACTCTCTTTCGATTCTTACTCAAAACAGTGCTTGATATCTCGAGAGGTGGCCCAGGAAACACACAGTTAATCACGAGCCAAGTATCTTTAAATATGTTCTCCGAGACCCGCATCGCTCCAACGAGTGAACCCCCTGAAGGTCCTTTGCCAAAGAAAACATTTATTTGAGTTGGCAAAGGGGCACCGAAGAACAATGGAAAACAAAGAAGAGGGAGAGAGACGGAGAGAGAGAGAGAGAGAGAGAGAGAGAGAGAGAGAGAGAGAGAGAGAGAGAGAGAGAGAGAGTGCAATTTCGAAAGTTAAAGACATATTTGAATGTGTATAGATCGCAGTAATTGTATCGGAGAACATTGCTTTAAACAATAAAGAGAACATTTTCCTACAATATACTGTATATGAATATATGAAAACATAGAAAAACGGGATCAATCATAAATGAATGAATGAATGATAAAGCGATGGAGAGAGACTGGTATTGATTTTATGTATGAACACATGAACATAACGTTTACTCTCACACTCCCACTCTGCTTCTTCAGTGTGGGAGGAACAGATGTATCATGGAACAGATGTATCACCATCACTACAGGTTACCATGCCTTCAGAATCCTGGGCGAATAGACATGAGAAAAACCCATTTCAATGGTCAATATCAACACTAAAAGGGATTGAATTGAGATTAAAATGTGTTTTGTTTTGTTTGATTCAATGTTAATGCTTTGACTGCTACATGTTGTATCTTACCGTTAATAATGACCGTGAATGCTCAACAGTGATGCTTCCACTCAGTCATAAAGAACATTTGAAATTGCACAGTTTATATTAAAACACCTTATCTATAAGATGAGTTGCACGACTCACAGTGGAGTGGGATGGAGTGTTTGGAGATGGGGGGGGGTTATTTGATATATTATTATTTGAGTATTAACGTGTTGAAACAAGTTGCTTGGGATTCTGATCAAAACGACATTTTGATCAATGGGAAGAATAAAAAAGTATCAAAGAAAGAAATGCCATCCTCCTTTTCGGTGAGACTCCCCAGCAGTCAATGTCCCTCGAAATGCAAACTCACAAACACAATTTACCGAGAAACTCCCGGACAGGCAGATTGTGCGCTGCCGTTCCCCACGGAAGAGACAGTGTGTGCCAGAGATACCAGAACGCTTTCAGGGCCGCACAGCGCTCAGCGTTCACCCAGCCGGCGCGGGGCTGAGGTGGAAAGGCGTTTAAGGAGCGGCGCCCACGGTCGACCCAGACTCAGAGATATATACCACACACTGCGGGATTTGCTCAAGCTTTCCCCTCAGATGTTCAATGCCCGCCTTAAAGCCTTTTATCTTGGCGTCTAAATACCGGAATCACAGTACTTTCGGTTTTGAGCAAAGGCCGCCCGGATAACAGAACATGGAGAAACCCGGCAATGCAGCGAGCCAACGGCCTGAATGTTAACGGACAAAGTCCAGAAACCGTTTAGCTTCTCTTGACAATAATACAGTTAACGTCTTAAGCAGGTGTGTATTTTGTACAAACATGTACAATTCTACAAGGACAAGTTCTGCTGTAATGTGCGGCGTTGCGTGGTTGTTAACTCTTAACCCGCGTCACGAATGCATTTTTGTTGTGACGCAGTCGTCGCCCACGTACATAGTCTCCGGGTCTTGGAGGAGACACTGGGGGCCGTGGAGGGTTTGTAGTCAACGCCGCGCTCCATCTTACACCTCAGTAGCTTAGGATGGACTCTGAAGGCCGCCTGCTGTGCCCTATCCTGGCCGAGCCAGTAATGTTGACACTCAGGCAGTGAATCTCCTTCAATAATCATTGAAATTCATGGCTTCCGTCCAGAAAATCACCCCAGATGTTGTTGTTTTTTTCCTGTAGCACCAGTGTTTCGGTAGTTCAGGAGATCCATCCGTGCGATTTAGTCTTCCTCTCCGAAAATACCAATGGAGTGCAGCATTTATGGGGCGTGTGTTTCCATATTTTCCGTTCAATGATGGGTCCTCCCAGTCGGCCCCCAGAACTCAAGCACAGGTCATACGATGGTCCCCACGGCTGGGGTCGTCCACGGAACGCATCAGAGTGTGAAATATACTGAAGATTTAAAATGTCCTGCCTTTGGTTCCTCCGCTCAAGTGTTTCTGTAGCGGAGCCATGACACATTATCCAGGGCTATTCTAAATCAAACCATCTCACTACATGAGCGTTCTGACAGTATTTCGTTGTTTTTTTTCCAGACAGGGGGTGAGGGGGGATGGAAGAAGAAAAGGATTGACAGGAAGGAGGATGTTTATAAGGGGGGGCTAATAAGGGGCTGACTCAGAAGATCTTGTTGAGCTGACTGACGGTCGGGGAAGACACTGAGAGGGTGGGGGGGGTGAGGAGGGTGGGGGTTGAGGCAGTGGGGGGGTGTATATGGGACAGACCAATCAATACATACACCTGGGGTGCGCCGTTAAGAACATCACTAACACTTGATTTATGCATGCTATGCTAATTAGCTCCTCCATTTTCTCCCTCCATTTACAGGCCGCTTGAGATGCCCTTGGGCAAATTCAAATAAATAATGACACACACGCACACCCGTACACTCTGACACTGAGGCGTGCGCGCCCAGGTGGGACGCTGTGGGTTAGGTCGCTGTGGGCTATTTTGATCGTTTGAACGTGACGCGTCAACCCGGGCCTGACGGCCGGCTCCACGGCCACACAGAGCTCTACGGAGGGGGGAGGGAAAACCACCAAGAGGCTCCAGTGGTGGGACACTTTGACAACATGTGTGTACGACACCGCTACCCTTGAAAGCAGAAGGCCTCGGATAATGGAGACGATTGGAGTCCAGGGGTTTTGTTGCCGCAAACATTGCTTGGAACTTTGTGAACCCGACAGGGACGTTCATTATTCTAGTGGAAATTATTTGATAAAATAAGTAATTCATTCCTTTTAAAAAACCCAAATTGAAGGACAAGCTAAAAATTGTGATCATAGAATTCATCAAATTGTACAGATGTTCATTTAAAACATCATTTGAAGTAAAGGTCTCATTTCAGTTAGATGCTTTTTATCCTCTTATCCTTACGGGACAATTTAGTGATCAATAAGGAGATTCTGGCATTAACTGCTCATTTCAGCATCCTGATAGGATTCAGGGGTTAACTCCACGACCGATGATCTGCAATCATCCCCGCAAGAGGAAGAAAAGCAGCCCCAGATCGCACCATCACCACTACCACGCTGGCCTCCCTACATTCCCTTTCAATTCAGTGTTCCAAGTGTTGAAGCAGAAACAGAATGATCCCCCTTAGATGAAGCAAGGGGTGCAAATCTGCCAACGGTATGTTTGGGTCGGCTGCAGTTCAAGTGCAGTACGGATCTGGCCCAGGTACAGGTAGTCACACCCTCCTCTGCGGTTTCCACCGGTTACAGCGGAGCTCCAAACCCTCCAGTGACTCAGTGCTGTGACAGCCTGTCCTAAGAACATAAATGTCACCGAATGATTCATTTGCAGCGTCTATGTTCACAAATAGCGCGAGTGTCTAATATCACAGAGGAAGATGATCTACTTCCTGATGGTGGGTTTTGTCATTCACTCACACCGGATATACCTTACATGTTGAGATGAAAGACAAATGTGCTGGGCCACGGTCTGAGAGAGGGCAAAGGTACACAGCAAGAGGGACATCTGTCAAGGCTGTGATTCATTCCTTACAACATTTATTTCCTCGATGTCACGACATCACAACATTGGAGTCACGTGACACGCATCATTTGTAAGAAAACTGCTTAATAAAAGGATCTTATTTTTTTACCAGAGATCCACAGTACTTCAAATGTATTTTCCTATAAATGTAGAAAACAACCAGCTGGTTTTAGGAATCCAAAACACTTGCTTGATGTCACACGGGCCTCAGTCACCTCCAAGTGATGCATTCTTCACCGCTGAGTGGAGAGAATCAGGGCTTTGTTCCGGAGATCAGATAAGACACAGTTCTGCAAGAGTACCAACCTGTCTCTTTTGATCAAAGGAGCCTACCCAGGTGACAAGGTTGCACATGTGTGTGTGTGTGTGTGTGTGTGTGTGTGTGCGTGCAGCGTGCGTGCGTGCGTGCGTGTGAGTGGGTGTGCGCGCGCGCCTGAAGATCAAATCTCTGAAGCTGCTCTCTGTGGTGTGCGAATGTGTGTGTGAAGCAGATGTTGGGTGGAGATAGACAATCAACGGCTATACACACTCGGGTGGCATTTGAAGAAAGACTATTCTTCTACCGATTTGGCACACCTGCACAGCTGTGTTTAATTAAGGTTCAAACTAATTTCACATTTTGGAGGATGCAAAGTTATTCTTTCAAGAAGTCGCCCACGTCATATCTCACTCAGACATCAAAGGGGTTCACACGTGTATACGCACGCACGCATGCACACACACACACACACACACACACACACACACACACACACACACACACACACACACACACACACACACACACACACACACACACACACACACACACACACACACACACACACACACATGCGTGCTCATGCACAAAGCCGACAGAGAGGAGAAACAATAGCCAGAAGTAAAAAACAATTTGCACTATCACCGGGAGCGTGGCAGTTAATAATCTGTCTTGATGAATTACCGGAGTCAGAGCCACCGGAAATGAAACAAGGAAATGAAAAAAACAAACTTGTAAATAGAAGCTGTGATGGGAGGTTTCTTTGCCATTTTTAAAAGTATAGAATTCAATCAACTTCTTCCGATTGCTACATGTGTGTTAGTTACGCTCGGATAATTACTGTGGTGTTTTGAAGAGCTAAAACTGGACTCAAGAATGATGCAACGGGTTCATATTTCTTTAACCAATCAATAGCGCCCAGTGATGGATTTCTCCCAGTGTTGGAAATTAAAACATGCATCCGATACTGCATGTGTGTTTCTACACTCGCCACACAACCCCCATTCACTGCCTCAAAAACCTCCATTAAAGAGGATGAGAGTACAGTCCATGCCATTTGATCCCCACTCAAATATGCACCGCGACTATAGAACAGTTAAAAGACTCGGAGACCGGCATCTCCTGCCTTCCAGCCAATTAATACACGCTGCATGAGTCACTGATGTGGAGAGAGGGAGAGAGAGAGAGAGAAAGATAGAGCAAGGGGGAGCAAGAGAGCGAGAGCGAATGAGAGCGAAAGAGAGCAAGGGGAGGGGGAGAGAAAGGGAGAGCGAGTGGGGGGAGAGAAAGCATAACAGAGAGAGAGAGAGAGAGAGAGAGAGAGAGAGAGAGAGAGAGAGAGAGAGAGAGAGAGAGAGAGACTCCATGACTTCAAAGAAGCCATTTTGTATTCTGCTCCAGTGATGCGTGCACGCGGGGAGAATGCTACAGGTGCTCGCCGCACCTTCTGTCAACTTCTCAGGGTGGTCGTTTCCCAGACAGGGTGAGCAGGGAGGGGGGGTATTCGGCAATGAAATCCATGGCATGGACCCAGTGGACAGCCGTCAGCCTGCGGGGGGGGGGGTCGGAGAAGGGGTCGGCGACCCAAATTTTACCCTTTTTCAGACGCTTCAGTCGTTTAGTTTTTACTCCTGTGTGTGCTGCCGGTTGATCCGGGGCCTTAATTAACCTCATGGAAACGTTCACTCTCCAACGCACTAACACAATAATAACAACGTGGAGACAGGCAAGCCACCCAGACGCATCTGGAGAGAGACTAGCCTGGCAGCGCCAGACGAATTTCAAACTGCAATTAGTCTGGAACCTCCTCGGTTCATTTTTCGATTTCCAAAGGGCGTCACCGACCGAGCAGACTGAAAAAAGCCTCTGGACTCAATTGGACAGGCCTACAACAAATCATAGAAACGAAACAGGTGACGAAGCACTAAGCGACGAAGAAATTACATATTTCTTTTCAAAAGCTTTAGGTGCAGTCGTCTGTTCTTATACCATCCAGTTCGTTTGCTACTGTCCAAATAACGGAATCAACAGATCGTTCTACATCGGCGGCCATCTCTTTTGTTGTTGAAACGCATCTATAGCGCTCCTCTGCACAGTCATCATATTTATCCCGCCTTACGTTCGATAAATTGTTGTGATTGGCTGGTCTATTTCTTAGATATGCCAGATCTATCTGCAGAGAAAATGAAACATGAGCTTGCGAGATTTGCCTGGTTCACAGGCGAGGAAGCAACTCAGATTTTTTGTGGTATTTTTGGGTTTGAGGGCCGACATCTGGGAATACGAGGTGGGAAATAAAACACATAGTAGAGAGAAGCGACCAGGAGAAATGGGGTGAGGAAGTTGTGGTGGGAGAGGTGGGGTAAATGGAACAGGGGAGAGAATAGCAACACGAATGTCCAAGTTTAGGTACAGGAATCTTTAAGATTTTTCCACTTAAAGTACTATTGGCCCAAAAACCTTTGAAAGGTTCATGATCAAAACACACCCTAACGTGACCCCAGATCTAATAACTGAAGAGATTTACATCTTACAACATTTTGTTATTCAAACACAACCGATCAGTCTAAAATTATTCACTTTTAATAACCCAGTTTAATTATTAAGGTGTCTGTCCACGCAGTGAATTTCTGCGTGTTTTTATTGAAAGGCATGAATAAAACAGTACCATCATGCCAGTTGAAATGAAATACTGAGGCAAACAAAACGAGTTGTTCTCCATAAAGCAATATCCTAACCAGCAAGGGCCAACACTGTGGTGGGTTTCAATGGTTAGACCACATGTTTTTATTTGATTCTTTTTTTATTATTATCATTTATGTTCATGTTATTCATCAATGTAACCTCTGAACAATTTCTCACAAATTCACAAGTGAATTGTGCCATTTCTTCTTTCTTGTATTTCCATTAGTAACAAGTAAACTGAACTCCTTACCCCACCATCAACATTATAAGATAGTCATCTGACTTATGCGTTTTCCGTTTAATTATCAATAAAAAAAAACATTTGTGTCTTTGAAATTTCTTCTTTCGTTTTTTCTTCTTGTGAACCTTTAGAAATAATAATACATTTGACTTTTGACATTTAATTAAACACTTACATTTCTAAAGTGCAAAGATATCAACACAGGCTTGATAAATGAATGAAATGTCAAAGTTAAGTGAGGTGTTGCATCCTCTCAGTCCCTAACGAACAACCCTCCATTCACCCCTCAGAGGAGAAACACGTAGACACCGTGCACATCACACACACACACACCCTCCCCAAGGACCAGATCGAATCGCAGGGTTATTTTACTTGAGGGGGCCACTTTGCCTCGGATGGATTATGTTCATTGGCTTCAATTCTTGGCAACTCTTCTTTGGCACGAATGTGCAGACAGATTGCAATGTTTTTTTCTTTTACTTATGCCTCTCCCTCTATATGTCCCTGGAAGCTCAGATCATGTATGGCTGTCTGTGCTTATCTAATCATGAGTCTGCAAGAGTCTTGTGATTCTGTGTGTATGAATGGATACGGAACAAATAGATGAGCCACGGAAATATCTCCAATAGGGTGAATGTCTTTCAATAATAAGTACCTGTTGTTCGTAAAAGAAGTACGACGTTACATTATAGAAACACACACTGATGTATGCCTCTTGATTCCCATTGGCTGTCGCATCTCACATGACTGTAGTTGATAATCCATCCAAACACGGGCTATACCAGGCATTTGCTGACATGCTAGTGTTTGTTGGTACCTAAATGCCAGCTGTGTTTGAGTGAAGGAGTACTGTATGAACACGGAGCCTCACTGTCCTCCTCTTGTGCTTCAGACAAACACTCTGAGCAGAGAAAGAGGATAGCGGCTCACTCTGTCTAAGACCCTCACACTGTCGGATTAAGACACATACACATGCGGAACAAACACTCAGACACACAAAGGCATTTGCACACTGGGATCAGATAAACACATGCACACATTTACAGTCAAACGTGAACACTAGCACGCACACACAAAAACACGGACACACACCAAGCCTCTCTGTAATATTTGTTTCTCTTTGTTGGGCCGTCTACCCTCCCAGGCATCATCAGCCTTTCTAATCATCCATCCAGCCTCTACACATTAAGAGTCCCTCGCTCGTCCTCTAATCCATCCTCTACACATTAAGAGCCCCCCCGTTTCCTCCTTCATGTTGGCCCCCAGCACCACCACTCTCCTCACAACGAGAGAGAGAGAGAGAGAGAGAGAGAGAGAGAGAGAGAGAGAGAGAGAGAGATCCCTCTGGCCACCCTATAAAGTGTTCATTTTTGATTGCAGCCTTTCAAAAAGGCAAATTTTCCGGCTTTGTTGGGGGATCGTCACAGCAGAAAAATCTACCAAGCAGGGCTGCTTCCCCTTCCTCTGAGGCTATTTTCTGCCAACAGAACCCATATAACCACATGAATACATGCACAAATATATACACATATTTATACACGCACGCACCGAGCCGTACATCTTCCTCATCCTCTTTATAAGTGAATCTTACTTCCTCACATTCTCTCATTCAAACCGTTTCTGAGGCAGAACTTAAAACAGATTATGCAGCTCTTGGTGCTTCTTCCCCCCCATTTCCATTTCAACTCCAGGGACAGCATCGCACATCGCTTGTCAAGAGCATGTAGGGACTTGAAACTCAAGGCATGTGTACTTGTGTATGTTGATCCACCCACAGACGCCGTTGAAATAACGACTACAAGTCGTTTTCTCCCCTGGTCCATGTGGTTTCCATGGTAACACATCTATCGGGGGAAAGAAAACATGAAACGTGGCCTTTAAGCAAGGCGTCTTGTGTGTTGTGGAGCCGTTGACTGTGTGATGTGTGGCTGTTGACTGAACACCTTCCAGTCAACGGCCAAACATAAACTCGCCCAGCGGTCGAGGCATGTGATATTTAGACCGGATACAGATTTGCCTTTACCTTTGACCTCCCTGGTGGATGGGTTCCCGACACCCGTCTCAACTGTCATTTAATTCCGGGGCGTCAACACCGACACCGAGTCACGCCGTCCTAGCATAGCGACGTGTGCGTCGGCCATTTTGATCCCACTCAAAGCGTCTCTGGAGGACAGGGGTTTGGGTTTACTGGGGATGTGAAGGGTTTGGCTCGGTTCCCAAGGACACTGAGGGGCCCCTTCGCTGGCTGCTGCGGACCGCAGACCTGTGAACAACGCAGCGCCCAACAGGCCTGGTCGCGTCGACAGCTTGGCAGGTAGCAACGCCGCGGATCAGCGAGTGCCCCGGGTCCTTCCTGCATATCATTAGCCATTATTGGGATCTTACACCGATGAGCAGATGGTCTGTTTGTGCTTTCTGACGCACACAAAATAAATTAAAAGGAAAGGCAACAAAATAGCATTTTATTTACAACGGAACGGGAAAGCATGGCACCGCCTAGAGGTGGGTTCAGTCTGTGTGGGTGTTCTGATCCGAGGTGTTGTCCTGTTCTCAGCTAGGGAAGGACGAGGCCAGGCCAGCCACAGCCCCGGCCCCTAGGACAGGACAAGTGCGAGTGTCCTTGTTGGCTGCTCTATGTCGCCCTCTGTTGGTTGGTATCTCAATGGGCAAAAAGTAATTCTGGGCCCAGACATGACATGCTTTTGAAGTGTAAGTCGTGAAGGTTTGATCACACCACATACCAGCCTCTAATTAGACATTCAACCAACCCCCCCCCCCCCCCTTTCCTGCCTCCCTTATTCAGTGTCAACCTCACAGCGACACGATCTCGAAGGTGGGATCTGTCGAGAACAATTAGGAGGGAGGCGACATCTTTGTTCAGTGCCTCATAATCCCACACTTAATCTACCTGTTCTCTGGATCCCATCAAAGGGAAGGGCACGGGTTCAGAACAGGACAGAAAGAGAACCAATGGTCGAGAACCAAAATAGACACAACGGGATTTGCTCAATTCAACTCTGAATTGGCTGAAAAAGGGGAAGGACGTACACACAAGGACTCACTTCATTTTGACACGTGTGTATTTAGAGGGCAGGATACACTAGTGGTTAGGTTGCTTCACTCCCAGAGGTTATGGGTTCAAACCTCAATGCAACCACCTTGTCAGGTGTGCGTCGTTTTGAGTCCTAGCCACAACAAGGTCCTTTATGATATGTATTTAATTAAAAGTATTGAGTAAAAGCATTTAGTACAATTATATTTGATTATAATGCCTGATCAATGTCTAGTTTGACTGTAAGTATAACAAAGTGATGGTTTAATTTCTGCTTATGTGTTCCATCCACTTTTCCATCAGTGTCTATGACACCTTCGCCTACGTGATGAGAGAGTAGGGCAAGTGTTGGGTTAGCTTTACATCCAGTCACACAATTCAGTGAGGTAATGATAGCAGATGGGACGGGGGGCACGGCTCGCAGGTGGGAGGGGGGCACTTATCTCTGATAGGCTCCATTTGGGAAGGGAATTGGAGGGCTGGAGACACTTGAACTGACGGGATGAATTTGTTCAGTGTCGCTGCAGGAATACGGCAGCGTTAGCCCGCTATGCTAATTTCAGTTAGCAGTGGGACACAGTTCCTTTTTATTATTTTTGATAAGTAGTTTAAGAAAACCCTGCAGGTGAGGTGGTTCTAGTCAAGTAATACAGAAACCAGGGAAATTAATGACAATAGCATACCAATACGGCAAAGCCAGTTTTAAAGTATTTAAAGTTGCTACAAAGAGCAAGGGAAATAACTGATAAATTGCAGTTTCATTTTTGAAGGTAGTACGTAGATAGAAGTTGGCATGCATACTTATTATTCCAGATTCATGTGAAACAGCACAGATAATGAAAACATATAAAAAATGTACTTATATTACCCCAGTATTGGGTGACTAATTGGGTAGCATGGGGGACCCAGCATAAGGGCAGGCCATATGGCAGCAATATCAAATGACATTAATCCACTTTCTGCTCCCTCCTCTGTTCTTTCTCTGTATTGATAAGTAATATCGTTAAGTACTTTGAATTCCTGTAAGGTAACCCATAATGAAAAGAACAGAGATAAGATTGCAAGATTGACGCTGGCCACGCACGCGCGCACACACACACACACACACACACACACACACACACACACACACACACACACACACACACACACACACACACACACACACACACACACACACACACACACACACACACACACACACACACACACACACACACAGGATGATAATGCGTAGCGTAATTCAAAAACCCTCATTATTTCACATCAATGACATGCACTGTGCACCATCCCTTACATAATCCAGGGTGAAGGATGTTCATGGTGACTGCAACCTGCTTCGGCTTCAGACAGGAGAAGAAGAAACAGCGCCGGTTAGACCCGGAGTGCTGCTGACGTAATGGCCATTACTTCCTCCATTACTTTCTTTCTAGCCAGACTGACCGGACTGACGACACTGGCTGCTGCTCTCATAGCTCTATGCACGCATCCACACCGGGGAGACTTCCTACAGCTGAGTGGCGCGCTCATAAAGACCCTTTCAGCTCGGGGGCTGGATAAAAAATACCCGGAAGCGCGTACCTGTTGACGCCGCTGGTTCAACCAAACCAACCAATTTTCCTAAATAATGGAGTCACTATCACAATACTCCCGATCCTTGCTAAAGATAAAGATCAAAAGATCAAGATAGACTTTATTGACTATTTATTGACTTTATTTTATAAAGGCAGATTGTTCAGACATTTTCATCATTTAGATTCAAAAAAATGTCCAAGCAAACATTAACACACACTTCAAGACGCGTATCGGCCCAATTGAATACACTGCAACGATTCCACCTAGCAAAACATTTGCCATGCCTAGCCTAGCTGTGATGCTGTCAAGGTGACATTTTGTCTCAATGAGGAGATTCTCTTCCTCTTCAAATTGGCCCTCACCCCATCGCTTGCCTTGACCTTGAAACGAACCAGTCTCTGCCTCATCTATTTCCCCTTGCTGTCTTTTGACGGCAATTCCCTGCAGTCCCATCAGTGCACAGCCATGCAGATCTGGCTGTGTAAGCAGAGTGACACTGCTTCACTGCCACTGCTTTGCTAACATCCATTTGTTTTCATCCCCAAATTCCTCAAAAGGACCGGGGGAACCATCCAGTAGGAGGAGAGAGGACGTGCGTAGATCAAGACACAATTCTTGAAGCTCAAGACGAGCAGCATAGGAACAGCATAGGATTTTTTTTAAAAGGTAGTAAATGAACGAAGATATCCTTGCGCAACAGAAAATAGAGCACAATATTGGACGTTTCGCAACTCAGACTATTATCTAATAATAATAGTGATTTGCATTAACTCGGCAATCAGCAGTGAACTGTATAAAGAAATCTGTCACAGCACTGGGTAGACTTAGCCGGGAGACCATCCTGATCACATGAGCTCATATTCTGTTTCGCTACACGGCTCAGTCTGTACCTCCAGCCGCTCTCATCGATTTACGGAAATGACAATGTAGTCTTGGCCAATCAGGGACTGCGTCGTAGCTGATGCTGTAAAACACAACAAGTCTCCCGAAGCAATGATAGCGATACCATAAGGGCAGTAAACACAGATAAGTGCAGATATTGCAGTATGCACCAGCAGAGTATCTTGGTGGGAAACACATTTCCGCCACAACATAATGACCTCACATCTTTTGATATGCTGATTGGCTAAGGGGTTTGTCCGTCAAGTCAAGAACTCCCACTACTCCCTTCATGTGTAGTGAAAGAGAAAGTGAGGTCGACCAGGCTGGTCAAATCCACTATTTTATCCACTCAATGCATTTTCTTTGCTTCGATATCGTAGGACCACTCTACAGCAGGACCGAATCCAAGATAAGTATACCGGTTCTTTCTGATTCGAAGGTGGTCGGTTCCCTCTCATTTCTATGAACCCTCCATGCCCCCCCCCCCCCCCCCCTCCGCCATATCACCGCAATCCAGCGAGCAGGACCCTGACGTCCGCCGGTCTATTCCAGCCCTCTCTTAACATCCGACACACCATACTTAATCTCCAGTGAGCATCTCCCCATCGGACCTTTCTTATAATTCCCCTCCTTCTCTTCTCTTCCCCCCCCCCTCTGCCACGTCGAACGCCCCGGCCCAACAGAGCCAGGGCCTTCGCTGTCTTCTCCTGTGTGACGGATCACTTTGCGGTGACAAGCCGTGGAGGCCTCTACAGGCAATACAAACAGCCATCCATCACAATTCACCATGATGATAACGGAGGGGGGGGGGGGGGGGGGGGGGGGGGGGGGTAAAGGAGTGGCACTCGCCTGATAAGGTCTCAGAGAAGTGGAAAGGGAATTGGAGGGAAAGCACTTTAACCGATGGAGATCTGTTTCTACTGGCATTCCTACTGGGAAAGGGCAGCGGTATTGCTTGCTCGGTTTCCTTTTTGGAGATTGTGCAGTGGATGGAAACAAGTGGGACGAGGGTTTTTGACTTTTAAAAATACTTGGTTGTTGGTTCTGAATGTAGCAATACAAAAGAAGCAGACAACAATTTTAAGTGATGAATAATATCGCCCTTAATTTTTTTCTCGCCAGACAGGGAATTGAAGGAAAAGGAAATATCCAATGTTTAGAAAACCGATTGCCCCCGAGAATGTCGTTGTGAGAACGGAGACGCTGGTCGTTTCACAATCGGTTAATAATAATAACGTTCCAACGCTTTTCCGTTTTTTTTTCCTCCAATCATTAAAATGTCTTTGCAGAGATAAAATTGCACTTCCGCGTCGCCATTTGAAATTTTTCTCTTGAAAGTACATAGTTTATCAGCAACATTAATGTGAAATTGATGGAGGATTAAGGTGATGAAGTATGAAGGTATTATTGTAGCAAAAGTCTTTAGCACCTGTAACTGCAGAATTTGAATGCGTACACTAAAGTCACAGTAAATTTGAAGTCGTATATATTTATTTTGCATGTGTACTCTAAAGTCACAAATGTGTAACAGTACATTTGTAGTCGTAAAAAAAATATAAATATTTTTTATACCATTGTAAACACAAAATAGGGTCTACGAGTACGCTAATCTGTGTTACAGGTGCACAAATCCTTTTGCTACAATTATTGCAGCGCAGTTGGTGCAAAACACATTCGCACACCCGTGTTTCATAATCTGAGAACATGCCCAAAAGGTGTGCATTCGTAAACCCAAATTTGAACAAATGCATCAGAAGTTGCACATCTGTGAACGCTATGTTAATTCAGCATTTTAATGAGCGATCACAAAACCATTTTACAACTGCTCGAATCTGCTCCTGCAAGTCTCAGCTGTGGGGTTTTTTGCAGGTTGTTTTGCAACACCCCTAGGTGGTAAATGTGTAGCAAAAGTATTCGTATCCGTAGATGACAGAGCGTCCGTGAGCGGGACAAAATAGTCCCGCCCATAATTTCCTAATCCAATGAAAATCGCCGGCAGGGATGCATTTCTCAAATTACACTGGGACCCACCCCGTGCCAGCCATGGAGCTATAAAGATCGCAGCATACTCAGCACGGGATACGTTTCTTTCTGGAGAAGTGAAGAGGGCGTCCTACTGAACGGAGATGGGTATCCTACATTATGTTAAATGAAATGACTTAGTTCAAGTGAATTCCCCCACCTCGGATACCCACCTCCGTTCACAACACATTCTCACTCCGAGCGCGTCGATTTCTGACGAACGGTCAGTGACTTTTGCTTCAGTTTCTGACGCAAAAGGGTACCCTTGCGCTGCTTTTTTAGACGCATGGGGTTTTCAGCAGCCATCGGGTCCCCCGTCAAAGGGTTATTGTAACTAGTTGAAAACCCCATGCGTCTAAAAAAGCAGCGCATGGGTACCCTTTTGCGTCAGAAACTGAAGCAAAAGTCACTGACCGTTCGTCAGAAATCGACGCGCTCGGAACCCAACGGAACCCAACGCTCGGCTACCCAACACTGATCAAAAAAACGATTGTTTCTCTCAATCAAAGCACCAAACAGGACAACTGATGCCCAGAGCCTTAACCCATACATGTTGTGTAATTAACAAGGACACGTTGGTGTAGTTGTGTTGAGGAATGTCACAGATGTCACTGTAAAATCGCCGTTTTTGTGCAGCCATCGGCTCTTCCGTTAGCCAATGGGATGAATGCTTATAGCTTCATATATTGCCGTGGAGGGATTACATTGCAATGATTGGAAAAACCCCTGCGTCGAAAAAAGAAGCACAAGGTCCTCCGTTAGCCAATGGGATGAATGCTCATATAGCGTCTCTATGTGCAGCCATCGGCTCTTCCGTTAGCCAATGGAATGAATGCTCATAGCTTCATATATTGCCGTGGAGGGATTACATTGCAATGAGTGGAAAACCCCCTGCGTCGAAAAAAGAAGCGCAAGGTCCTCCGTTAGCCAATGGGATATGAATGCTCATAGCGTCTCTATGTGCAGCCATCGGGTCCCCCGTCAAAGGGTTACATTGTAACTAGTTGAAAACCCCATGCGTCTAAAAAAGCAGCGCAAGGGTACCCTTTTGCGTCAGAAACTGAAGCAAAAGTCACTGACCGTTCGTCAGAAATCGACGCGCTCGGAGTGAGAATGTGTTGTGAACGGAGGTGGGTATCCGAGGTGGGGGAATTCACTTGAACTAAGTCATTTCATTTAACATAATGTAGGATACCCATCTCCGTTCAGTAGGACGCCCTCTTCACTTCTCCAGAAAGAAACGTATCCCGTGCTGAGTATGCTGCGATCTTTATAGCTCCATGGCTGGCACGGGGTGGGTCCCAGTGTAATTTGAGAAATGCATCCCTGCCGGCGATTTTCATTGGATTAGGAAATTATGGGCGGGACTATTTTGTCCCGCTCACGGACGCTCTGTCATCTACGGATACGAATACTTTTGCTACACATTTACCACCTAGGGGTGTTGCAAAACAACCTGCAAAAAACCCCACAGCTGAGACTTGCAGGAGCAGATTCGAGCAGTTGTAAAATGGTTTTGTGCTCGCTCATTAAAATGCTGAATTAACATAGCGTTCACAGATGTGCAACTTCTGATGCATTTGTTCAAATTTGGGTTTACGAATGCACACCTTTTGGGCATGTTCTCAGATTATGAAACACGGGTGTGCGAATGTGTTTTGCACCAACTGCGCTGCAATAATTGTAGCAAAAGGATTTGTGCACCTGTAACACAGATTAGCGTACTCGTAGACCCTATTTTGTGTTTACAATGGTATAAAAAATATTTATATTTTTTTTACGACTACAAATGTACTGTTACACATTTGTGACTTTAGAGTACACATGCAAAATAAATATATACGACTTCAAATTTACTGTGACTTTAGCGTACGCATTCAAATTCTGCAGTTACAGGTGCTAAAGACTTTTGCTACAATAATACCTTCATATGAAAGACTCTGACTCAATCCCCTCACAACGTCAGATCGTTCATTTTTTTCAGGGTAATATTGGGAACACAACATCCTGTTACTCTCAAAAGGAAAGAATAGACGCAGATCAGAATAGTGGAAGTAAAGTTAGGTTGGATTGAAGGCTTAGGACACAGGTTAGGCCTACATGGTAAGACTTAACAGTTATGGTAAATTAATTAACCATACAACATAAGTGAATGCAGGTATAAGCATTATTATAACCTAAGCATAGGGTGAGTGGGTAAGGGTTAACCCTAACCCACTAACCCTTAATGAATACTAGACAATTATTTATTTATATAGCTGTAAATAAACATATTAGTTAATGCTTATTACGGTATTAACTAATGTTTGTGATGAATAAATGAACCTTTATTGTTAAGTGTTACCGGTCATATTTCTGTGAGAAACTGGAGGACTTTTCGAGAACCTCAATCCTTATGTGAAATGGCTTTCAGAGCATTTATTACTTTTATAATATGGTGTATTTCTAAATAAAACAGGATATTAGAGTAGGTTAAATGTAGGGTGGTTTCCTCCTCCTTTATCCTCCTGGGCTTAATTGGTCTGTGCAACGGCAACATGGGCCAGCAGTGTGAAAAGTATGTGAAAGTGTGAAAGCAAACCAGAGGTTAAGTTGGCTTGCTCATGGATGTGTGACAGTTATCATGCTTACAGAGGGAACACATATTGATGATCTCTGTTGGATCTAACAATATTATTTGAATGCAAGATGGATTCTTGCATTCTTAATGTTAGGCCTATGTATCTGCAAAAACACTTTGGAGCGATCAAAATTCTTCATCAAACCCTGGGTGCACTGATGAAACAAGCTTTACTGGGAAGTAGGCCTAGTTCTTCACTATGATGCTAGTTTGTATGCATGGCAACAAGTAAAATAACTATCCACTTCTATTCTGCTTTGCCAGGCAGGACCCGTCACCCGCCATCGACTCATCGAAATTAAATCTTTGTTAATGTATACTGCTCAATAATGCCTAATTTATTGTGACCAACAATCGATTGCCTTATCAGGGTCTCACAGCTGTCTATAGGCGCGGCTCAGTGCCTCCGCCAAATGAGTGACCTCCTCTACGGACAAATTCACTCTTCACAATAGGCTGATATAATATATAAGACGATGACAGAGGAGAATTGAACCATCATCATCTTGTTCTGGGTCCTGCAGGCCGTGTTGCGGTTATTTGTATGTGGCACAGAGCAGCGCCGTTGAGCCTCGATCTACGGGTTCAGCCTGGCACACTCTTGATGTAGCGATCTTGACATTGCTTCGCGGGATCAGGCGGAAGAAGCGAGAGCAGCTGCCTCTCCTCTCCTCTCTGTGAGCCCCAATCTCTGGACGCAGAAGAGTTGTGACGCACAGGTCGAGGGCGGGGGAGACCGGTCTGAGATCTGCCCGTGCCAAAATGCAGCCGCAGCCGCCATCAACACGCCTTGCATCCATTTCGTCCGACTTTAGATTCCATTATCGACTGGAAGAGTTCTGAGTCCAGTTTAATTAGTGGCTCCCATTGGCCAAGGTGGTTGAGCTTGAAGCGTGGGCCGCTATCGATCACTATTTCCTGAACATTTGAATCAGAAGAAAACCAGTGGGGTCTAAATCAGCTCTGACCAGGGGCTTTCCCCAGCATTTTCGGTAGTAGCAACATCAGGAGTAGCGGAAGAGGTGGTCTTGCATGACCGATTTTAGATTCATATGTAAGTCTGATGGCAGACTTTACTCTTCACTTTCTTTTTCTGCATTTTTGTTAACACCGACCATGTTGCTGTAGACACGGATCTTCAAAATGCCTAATTGGCTAAATCAATCTCAACCATCAGTAGCAAACTGTAAATTGTCCGAAGGTTTCATATCAACATCCTACAGGCTGCAGAAATGCATAGATAAATAGTTTTAGTCAGTTCGTTTTCTCGGTGGAATATCTCCATAATGAAGGCTTAACTCTGCTCCTTGCAGTTTCTGATTTCCAGCCCAGGCTCTGTGCTGTACCCCCAGAGATGCTCTGTTATGACATGTTAGAACTGTTGGATCTGAGCTTATGGAAGAGGTAACCAGATAATAATCATCTGGGAACACTGACTCGCATATATCACATCACCCACGACTGAGGAGGACTTGGTGTACCTATACTTCAGATAGTTGAGAGCAGACGAATACCTCTTGCCAACTAAGCCCTTGAAGTACTGATCAAAGCAACGTTCTTCACCATAGGGGTAGTTTGGGTAAGGTTGTCTTCGGTCTTGAGAAAAAGGGATTTTTCCTTGAGAGGATGTTGGAAGGACACAAGCATTTATAGGCTTTTGAGGTTGCACTCATCATGGGCTCACATATGTGGTGAGATCCACAAACAGTAACTTATTTGGTAGATGTTGTGATTTATGAAAGATACATATTTTCTATATACCCTTAATCGCTGTTGCTTTAACAGCAATGTAGTTAAATGTTGGTGACTACATTTTGCGTACCTTAAAGTCATCATCCTGTTGGTTGGAAGATGGTAGTTTATAGATATTAGATAAACATAGCAAAGATGAAAAGTCAAAAGTCACTACTTCCTGACGTGAATACAATGAAGCTAGCAGGTGATTTTGCATCAGATATTTTACAACGGGAATGTGCTGGATATTCGGCTTTAGATGTGTACAATACAACCCACAATCTTTGTAAATATTCAGAGCCAGTGTTTAGGTTTTAAAAATAATATGATCATTGATTTATTGATATAAATCCTCTCAATGCATCTGTGACAAAGAGGTTCTATTTGATGATCAAATTAAACCTTCATGTTTTTTGCCATTAATGGCAGCCTTTCCATAGTGATCTGACGTCCTTCACAAAGCAGCACAAAGATGATCCTATTGTCCAGAGAATGCAGTACTATCCATGAATGCCTTAATAATCCATTGGACGTTTTCAATTTCAGATGTTACGTTGCCATAGTGACCGGTTTGGAAGGCGTGCTTTTCGTGCCTACTCAGTGGCTTGTTAGGCCCATCTCCAGGGGCTGTAAAACGGTAGGGACCAGTCTTTTGATTTTTCATGTGAAAGGATTCTCACAATTATAACTTAATGCACTGATAGTTTTGCTAAACTCGTTGTACTTTTTGTCCAATTGGATTTGGTAAGTCGCTGTTATTTTCTGCCCAAATTAAGGATCCCCGTTATTTTCAAATTATGATCTATCTATGCGATTGACCAAAAATGTTATACCTTATGTTTGAAACCATTATTAAAACTAGGACAGCCATCTGGCAACACCTGTCATACACTAAATTAAGATAGCTCCATTTTGATGTATCACTTGGTTTATCCAAACCTTCAACCTCTGGGATTTTCTAGAGACTGGTCTAACCAGAGACCCTTCTTTGTTGTCCCCAATTGGATTGGGAACTGTAGTTTTACAATGAGAACCACAGCAGGCATATGGTTTCCTAGCTTTCAGAAGTTCAGGAAGCTAGGAAACCATGGCAACTCGGGTTATGTTTTATCGCCAGGGACCTGGAAATTGCAATTGCTTATGCAGTTTCTCAGACATTATCGAGTGTTCAAAATGTGCTGTTTGCGACTGCATTCGTCTTCAATCATCGCACTATTAGCCCTATTACCACTATTACTATTAATACTACTCCTTAACAATATCACCAGAACTGTAGTTCAAGTCTGACACAGTTCCCGCTCATTCTGACACAATATCAACACCGCTACACATTCTTTTGACAAATAAATATTTAATATTTTATTCAACATTTATTTTATTACAACACATTATATGTGTTGCTGATGTAGGGCCCAAAGGATTCCCCTTCATGTTTTTGAATTGAAAGGACTATCTTATAGTATATTGAATGGTTCAATGTAGATTGTACCCATATAAGTGCAGCAGTTAAATCCAATTTCTTGGGATTATCTAACGCTATATCATCATGTATGTCTGTATGAAGTTGCTCAATAGGCACAGGGCTCACATTCCACTATAATCAGACCAGCTTTAAGTCCACCACCAAACGGAAACATGCTTTACATGTACGTATATTTATGTACATCTATGTGTTGCCTGTCTCGTTAGGGCTACCTATACATCATCCCTTTATCATCACCTTACTCAGATGGCTGAAGGCGACGCCTGGCGACGCCTTTGTGGTTCATAGCGTCTCACAATGTTCTCTGCTGTCAGGTTTGATGTCATGCCCCCCCCCCCCCCCCCTGCTGTTCCTGCTTCTCTTTCACTGTCCCTCTATCGCCCTCTCCCACTCTCTGACTCGCTCTCACCAAACAACAAACACTTTTGTCCACACACGCTCTCTGCACACACACACACACACACACACACACACACACACACACACACACACACACACACACACACACACACACACACACACACACACACACACACACACACACACACACACACACACACACACACACACACAACCACACACACACACACACACACACACACACACACACACACACACACACACACACACACACACACACACACACACACACACACACACACACACACACACACACACACACACACAGACTCACACATTTGATGGAATGACCAATACTACAACACCATCGCATCCAAATATTAATAAAGAGCCTATTATGTCCAAAACAACACAAACACTTTGCAGGTATCCACAGCCATGTAAATCAGTAGAGATAAATGTGTAGTTCAAGTTATATTATGGGTAGAGATGACAGCGCTTTCTCCATACATGCAGACTGCCGATGATTGCTGACACAGAGCAGTACTTGGCTATTTGCTTAGAGTTCTTCTTATTGAGTCCAGCAATTTGCAATCCTCTAACACAGAGTCTATGAACATGTCCAAGGCTACCATAAATGAGTCCAACTAGCTTTGTGCTATAGCCACCTATTGTTAAAGCATGTATTAATGGCTTGTATTTTAACATATTTTCAAAGAAACACAGGTCCATATACAGGTCAAAGCAACAGCCCACTTCCAGACACACACACACACACACACACACACACACACACACACACACACACACACACACACACACACACACACACACACACACACACACACACACACACACACACACACACACACACACACACACACACACACACACACACACACACACACACACACACACACACACACACACACAGATATTTCCCTTCATCACGATAACATTGGTCATTAGTTATAAGCGAAAAATTATTTAAAATTTATATAAAATTCATTATTTCTTTTACTATTAACACAGCAGACTATTTTGTCATTTAGTTTGTCAGGTGCTATTATAAATCAGCTGCATGTCATCAGGGAGCAGGTAAGAGATGTTAATCTTGTTCAAAGATGCTTAAAGTAAGCCTACATTGGTAGACTATTTTTAATAGACAAATACTGTATTAACGTATTCAGTGCATATGTCTGGCCCAGGCTTCCTATAACCACCCCTTAAAGAAGCCTGCCTGGCTCCTCAGACTGCAATCTAGGACGGCGTGCTCTTCATAATGCAATCACGTCCTTACCTTATTCAATCAAATGGGATTAACCTCCATGTATTTGTTATTCCACCTCAAACTTCTCATTGTTTTTGGGCGTACTAAGGCGTGTCCCACGTGTTGTCCCTGAATCTTTTCTATACCGTTCCTAATCTCTATACGTCCTTCCTTAATCAAATTATAAATCAATTTAAATAAATCATAATAGAATTTTTCCTAAGCCCAACAGTGCTAGTGTGGATTAGCCTTGTTCTCTTGCTTTCCTGATGGAGCAGTGAGGCGTCCTTTACCATGTCCTCTGGCCTCTGGTGCAGCCAAGCCATTTGTCTGCCTTAGATCTGATCTGCCGTGTGTCTGCGGAGGTTAGCAGTGGAGCCCGCCAAAGTGACGGCAGGGGCTATCTTATTTATAAGGCCTGTTCTATTCCTAAAGGAAACTCTAAATGCTTCACTAATCGAACAGTACGACAAATAAAACATCTCGTTAAATAATGTCTGACATGTCGGAGGACTTTGAGGACCAGACATGGTGGAGGTAGGGTTCCATGTGGAATTACAATGTATTGTGTACAGCGGGCTCCTCCGGTCTGGTGGGCTCCCAGTGAGGAGAGCAGCCTTGTGTAGTCCCAGCCCAGAGCTGTCCCCTCACGGCGGGCTCATTATCGGTTCATTGCACCAGAGCTAAATTTTAATGCTATTTGCTTGCATGGGTATTAACGCATCAAACATCAGCAAAATAGGTTAATCCCAATTTCATGTCTTGTAATCCTTTGTTGATAAAGCTTTTATTTAGTGGAGGGCGATGGAGACAATGTGTTGATGAGGACCTTCCTTCTGGAGATCTCTGTTCCATGGCTGTTTCTCAATGTCGAATAAAAGTTGGATTTTATAGTTTTATGGTAATATTATATGTTATATATGCTTATAAACAGTGTTGAATTGGTTTTAAATGGGGAGTAAAACAGCAGTTTATAATAATAAACAATTTTGCCAATAAACGAACAGTGGTAAATGCAATATATATGTAAATGCAGCTGTTTGTGCTGATTATAAAGACAGAATGTTATTCAGCAATGGGATGGAGAATGACGTAACCTGTTCAATGATGGTGCAGAACAACCCCCATACAATCACATACCATAATCATGGCAATATTAATCACCTTAAGGTTATCGCTGCTCCAAAACAACACTTTTACGAGCCGTAAAATAATCAATCCCTGATTCCTTCCTGAAAATGTTGTACTGTAAATGTGCACTGTGCAAAATGACCTTGTCAAGTAACAACCATATGTATTGGTTAAAGGTGAATTCCTCTCTTTTAGCTGGTGCAGAAATAGAGACTGCCCTGAGGGGGAGTTCCCTATAAAATCATAATCACTGTAATGATATCACACAGCTTGGGCCAATCACTTCAACAGGGCCGACCTCTGACCCTCTGTCTTCTCTCATCAAGAGGAGGGCACACGAGCCACAGAGGCCCTAGGGTGCCACGACACCGCTGGATGCGTTCCATCGCCTATTAAGGTACTCTGCTCCCAAAGAGCTACCATTGAGTCCTTGCTAGCAAGACCTTCAGCTTCGGCTGCAGTCCACTATACCCCAACAACTCCAGTAGAACAAATGAACTAACAATAGCATACAATCTTTACCTTAGCTCACAGGTAAAAGTAAAACGGGTGGTGATGTGAATAATTCATGTGCATACAATAGAATAGATAGATTTCACTTATATCTGATCTGAGCAGCTGGACGCTGAATCACTAAGCAGATACCACAGTGAAGGGGGATGTCTTATCGATGCAGAAGGAAGGCGTCGTGGTGTTGTGAATACAAGCCTTGTACACGGATCAGGACTGGTAAACATGGGCAGCATAGACAAAAAGGTCAGGATGCACGTGTCGATGCAGTCAGCCAGGCAGCAAGGCAGAGCATGTCTGTGCTATGATAGCATCAATGTGACATCCTTTGCCTTACACTTTCTATAATCATGAGGTATGTGGTTAGAGATATATTTGTATGGACATGAAGAGCCAGCATGTCCATACTACAGGATCAATTTAATAGGATCTTCATATTAAATTGACTTAAAATCTGAAGTGTTAAGTCTGTTAAAGGGGTATGATGATGCTGTTGATGGTGATATCATGGTTATTAATATTCTGTGATTAAAAAATGACGCATCAAAAATCATAGCCACGCAAATTCTGTCAATCATTTATCCTGATACACTTACGTCCTAATTAATAGCTGGTGTATTTCAACACACAGGAACAGAGCGGAGCATCTGGCAGAGTGAGCCAGCAAAGTTCAAGCGTTTATATTCATACCCATGAAATAATAAGCAAATGCACGCATGCTTGGGAACAACATTGCATGCATTTAGATGCAAATCGAATGGAAATCATTGTTTTCATGCAAATCTCAGACTGCGCACGTTCACTTGGCGGTGACCCACTCTTGAGTTCTGTTTGCGGGATGAAGCACCCCTGGCTTCATAATTATAAAAACAGAATTTATTGTTGTTTCAACCAATGCTTGTTTTACTCAGACAATCAGAGTGGTCCCTGAGTGGTCTCCTGTGTGGGGTCCTGCTTTACGCCTCAAGCAGGCCGATGTGGCTGATATCAATATTTATGTGAAGTGAGTTGTCTCACTGTGTCTCTCCCTCTTCATTTGTTTTCTGAATATGCTATGTCCATAGACCAGAAATGAATACAAGAAATTCACCCACAGAAAAAGGAAAACACCCATAAGTGTTATCAGATATTTCCTGAGGAGGAAGATACTGTCATTGCCAATGCAGCATTAATGGACGATGCAGGTGGATGGGGTAATGTATATACAGACAGACAGACGGACAGATGGAAGTGCAGACAGATAGACGGACAGACACACAAGAGAATCGATGGACGTAGTTACAGACAGACTTTTACAGACACAAAGGAGAACGGAAGAATGGATGGATGTCGAGACATACATACAAAGAGGAGCATGGATGGATGGACGTGCAGACAGACAGGTTGATGGATTGATGGAATGGTGGACAAAGGACCTGGAAATGCTTTCCATTAAAATGACATCCTGGATCAAGTTATTCCCCATCTTTATTTGTTTTTCATTATGAGTGGTATGATTGCTCCGGGGGAAATATTATTCACAGACAGATTAACAGTGGATCATCAAACAGTGTTGGGGAGAAATTAATATCTCCTAGATATGTGTTTGGAAACCTAAAGGCGAAAGGAACCCAGGATATTTTACCATCTCACAGCTATTAAATACAAGCACACGTTTTGGTGTTAGGAGTCTTTTAACACTGTGAGTAAAACACTGTCCACACACTTCATGATGCATACATTCAGGCTATTTACATTTTGTTTGGGGAATAGTTCTGAGTTATTATTATGGGCAATATTGTAATTCTTTGTCAAAATGATAAATACTTATTTTGTTTAATAATTAACCCTTTGTATCAAAATTCTTAACTGAGTTGTATTTTGGGCAGAGAATAATAAAAATGGAATCAAACTGCAGTGGAGACTCCAGGCAGGCTGCCTCACTCGCTGGTTGGTTTGACGCCATGGGGAATACCGTGACATGACATTCAAATAATTCACAGCGCATTTACATTCAATGCTAAGGGCCAATCTTCTTCCCAGAGCAGAGAGCATTATGGGTAAGTATGTGTGACGCTAAGGAAAGGTTAATAAGAATAATCCAAATTTGGACATTTGTAAAGCACTATTCTCAGATACAAAAATACCCTTAACATCCATTTTAATAATATATATGACCAAAGCCCGAGTTATATTAAAAGGATTGTTGTGTCGGTTCCTTCATGGCAGGCTACGCATGAGTGCTGCCTTGCCTTGCCATGAACAATTGAAAAGACACATTCTTGTGTTCCAAATATTCCCTTCACAATATCTGACATTATGAACTGTATCTGACTGTAAAGGGAGAAACTGACAACTAAAGGCATCGTTAGTAATATGGGCCTCCGCCTTTTGAAACACGACATCAAACAATGGTTGCAACTTCCGATTATTCCGAGGACCCTAGGTTGTGTGTAAGTCAGCCAACGCACTCATCGCTTCCTCCAGCTCCTGCTCCAGCCCCCCTCCTCCGTCTCCCACTGCCTACGCATGGCAGCTTTCTTTAACGTCAGGGATCCTCTTTTAAGCAAACCTCTTCTTACAGGGCCTCTTCTTCTCAGTGATGATGCATTCAGCCCGACTTCCTAAATACCTTAAAGTGACCGCCATGCGTGTGAGCCTTCGCATCTGCTCCAACCACACACTGTCAAAGCCATCCCCTTATGTTGTTTGGAAAGACAGCAAAAATGTGACACCGCCCTACTCCACTGAGAGGTCGTGGTGGTCGTCTGCCAGTCCGTCTGTACACATTTTAATCTCAGTTTTTGTCCATAGTTCAGTCTTTATGTCAATGTCATTATTTTGAATCCACCTAAATAGGAGGCGTCTACTTTGGGCGCCGACATTCAGACTGAAGAAGGCCTTGGGGAAACAGGGATGAGACGGGCTTCATGATGGAAGCATGTGTGGGAAGAAGAAGGACTAGGGAGGAAGAGGAAGAGGAAGGGATAAAGACTACTGGTCAAAGGCCACGTCACCAAGGCTTCTCAGAAAATATTAACCACCGTCCTCTTTCTTTGCTCCCTTTCTTCTCCTCCAACCTCTCCGTAGCCCTGCAATTATAAAATCCTTTAGCACTAATAATACATTTAATTTAGAGGCGCCTTTCAAGACACCCAAGGTCACGAAGCCCCCCCTCCCCCCTGACTCCATTGTGCCTTATGCTGTAACTGAAACCCCTCTACCGCCATTTCATTGCAGGCAGCGTAGGCGTGGGTGGACGATTTTTAATCGCTCCCCAAAGTAATTAACCCTGTCAAATTGTACTTATACTAATCACTAATACAAATGTTCACATTTAACGTCATGGTTTCTTTGTGTTACGTCGGGTATTTGTGCTGTTCTGGCTTCGTCCTTTGATTTCCTATGCAGGTCAGAAGTTTGGCGTATCAAGAGTCTGATAAAAATGCACGGCTCCACAGCCTCTTTCATAGAAGGCAACAACATCTGGCATACAGGATAGCCAAGGGTTAGTGATTCAAACAGCTGTTGTTTCCTATTAGCAAGACAGGCAGGGTATGGCTGTAGGGATTGAGACGAAGTGGACTGTGTTCATGTGAACTGTAGTCTGTGTTCTGACGGCCCTCAGATGGCACACTAGCCTCTTTAAACGGTTCAACTCCAACCGTGCGAAGAATGCCTCACAGGACAGCGGACGTGAGAGCCAGCGATAAAAGAAGTCCGATGAAATGCCCAGGAAGGTGAGAGCGGGGGAGCTATAACAGTAGCATACCAGTGTTGACTTGTCCCTCAAACGGATATGTCTCAAAATGCTTACAATGTAGCCTATAAAACTAACTGTATGCCATAAGTAAAGAGTGTTCTCAACTGTGTGATTTGTTATGATCATTCTTTTATAAGGTTAATGTCATTGTTGTCCTTATTATTTTATGATATACTAAACAATGTAGGGCTGTCCTTGTATAACCTCTAGAATGAAAAACACTTGAGCTGTGCAGGGCAAAATATTAACTGAACTTGGAGGGCATTGTAAGCTACATCACATATTAATAGTCCTGTCACTCTTAGGCCTGTGTGACTTGATAAATACATAGATAGATCTTCCAAATGAAAGGCGAGGCTCGACAATAAACTCATGCGTGGCATTCTTTAGTCTAATTTAGCCGTGTATTTTCAAAATTTAAGAAAGAAAATGCGCAACGCAACTATGGAGCAAATAAACAAAGACAAAAAAAAAGGGAATAAATATTCCATCGCACCACTTGCAAAAGAAAGAAGATAAAATGGATCAAAGGAATAAATGAGCACACGGCAGAGCTGAGTTGGGGGGGTCCTTGCGGGGCCCCGGGCTTAGCACACAGCAGAACACACATCAAATGCACAGCATTTATTTCCCAAAGATCACAAGCAAAATTTGCAAAAACCTGAACAACGTTTTTCTGAAAATAAATGAATCATAATTTACAGCCTCTTCCAAATTAACATTCTCAACCGAACGTTTGAGAATGTGAATCCATCCACCCTGGCTCCTAGTGTCGCCCCGCGTTTGTTTGAACCTATAATCATTTAATCATTCATAATTTTTAATAGTAGCAGTCCCGTGACAGGAGCCAAACTGCTCCATTGTGACTGAGAGAATCCTGATTGACTAATCATCAAGGAAATCACCTCATGGTCTGAACTTAAATTACAGTCAGGCAACATAGTAACATGTTCAGACAACTGCTCAATCAGTGCACCAATACACCAATGCCATTCTTCATCAGGCAACAAACCAGGGGCGTACTAACCCAAGGTTCCCTGAGCTATATCGTGCATAACTTGTTTGCCACCAACAGGGACACTAATGGTGCTTAATTGCATTGTTATAATCTTGTCATTTCCAATTCGTTCAACCCGCTAATACAACAGTTAAGTTTGGCATCAAACACCCAGCTTGTTTCAGCTGTATCTGCATTTATAATACACAAGAAAAAACAAATGCTGGTAACGTCTAACAACTTACAACTAATGCCAAGATGCTCTGACCTGTCATTTATTCAAGTAGAAACTAATGT
The DNA here is from genome assembly GCF_031168955.1 of Gadus macrocephalus. Classification (NCBI taxonomy): domain Eukaryota; kingdom Metazoa; phylum Chordata; class Actinopteri; order Gadiformes; family Gadidae; genus Gadus; species Gadus macrocephalus. The sequence continues at coordinate 14,112,717 of NC_082396.1, read as the reverse complement.
TCTAACTTTATATCATCAAGACTCATGAATATACTGAAGCTGCTCTGGTTGGCTGTTCAAACCACGGTGGTTCCTTGAAACTGAGTGACAGTGTTCAACATCAGTGCTGCTGACCGCTGGACCTCGTAACGTTGATGAGTAAACCTCAGTGGGAGTAAGCCTAAATGACACCTCTGCATCTTAAAGCTGCCGTCGTTACGCCTCATTGGGTCTCTTCGTCTGCGTCAGTGAGTCTGAGCAACAGCGTGGTCCTCCAGATGTGGTGACATCTGGCTTATCTTCTATAATGTGAAGATGTGTTGTGTACAAACAAACATTTAGACACAAACCTCCTCCATTCCTCCTTCATACATGAACCATGAAACATTTTGGGAAAGACAAAGCATCCATCGACCTGACGTGAGGTTACATACTGGAGAGGTGCATGTGACCTGTAGTGGTGGGTTTGTTGGCTACACAGTAGGGGTCCACACAGGAGTACACTCTGGCCTAAAGAGAGGCGGCCCTTCCTTGGACAGAATGCTTGACGTAATGCGGATCCTCATTGGTTGTGGTGGTCTTTGGGAGGTGGGGCCTGTGGTTCTCCACCCAAGGAGCAGAGGAGGAGTTAAATAGGTTCCTCTTGAGGATCTTGTTGGCTAAAAGGCTGCAGGTCTTCCTGTACTGGTGACGCAGGAGGGAGTACACAAATGGGTCAGTGGCTGCTTTGCTGTAGGCCAGACACTTAGTGAAGACAGCCCAGTGAGGGCTGATGGGCCCATGGTAGAACAGCTCCAGGACTCTGAGTCACCACACAGAGAAGGAAAGACATCCCATGCAAACAAGGTCAATGCAGGATTCATTGGTCAATCAGGGCATGCTTCATGGGTCATGGTAGGTGCAGTGGAACATCTAAAAAAACGTCTTCAAGATTTCACTTATGGTCGATATAATACTTTGATGAAATGCCATGGTTCTATGTTCTTGGATCATATCATGATCATGCAAGATTTATTGAAAGGTCAAATTGTTTTAATGGAAAACTATTATGACTTCATGGTGTGCATTTCATGCTTCCCATTATTTCATGACATTGTGAACCAAGTATTTATGTAGTTAATGTAGTCTTTTTAGATCTCTCTTTTAATGGCAACACTTTAGCACTTAGCTTCAGGTTAGGATAAAAAAAATAACCCTTTACAAAAAAAAACAATGCCAATAGAAGCCCAATGTCAACAAAAACACACGCACACACACAAAACCACGCACACACACACACACACACACACACACACACACACACACACACACACACACACACACACACACACACACACACACACACACACACACACTCACACACACACACACTCACACACTCAAATGAAAATGAGCTATTCTAAATGCACTCCAGGGTGACAGTTCTGATTCAAACATTCATTAATTCCTTTCTTGTGTCTGGACTTTAGGGTTTAGGCTTAGCCCATAAGCCTGTAGATAATATTTAAATATGAATGACATCAGTTCACTTTTGATCATTGCATATTGAACTGACATATTAAACATTACCGTGGCATATGTATCTATTATAATCTTTATCATTTATAATATTAATTATTGAAATGATTGCTGAATAATGAAGTCAAACTTATAATATGTTTCGGCTTCATGATGTTAAAAGGTATTCAAACACAAATACACAAATACATGCCCCCAACACCAACCGACAAGTGGCCACACCAAAGTGAGGACTAACTTGTGCTACCTTGTGATGACGTAGGGGCTGAAGCAGAGCACAAAGGTGCCAATGAAGGTGCTGATCTTCTTGGTGGCCCTCTGTCTCCTGTGCCTCTGCTCATCCAGACATCTCTGGCGCACGCTGGGGAGGCACAATGGAGTCTGCTTGTTATTGTTTTGGTTACTAAGTAGTAGCAGTCACAGTCGTAGTGTGACACTTTTTATGAATTCATTTTTGGCCTACTACCACTACCTTCTACTACAATGACTACTAGTTCTAACACTACTAATGCTTATACCACTACTGTACTACTAATACTAGGCCTAGGCCTACTACTATTACTAAGACTAATAATAATAACAATAATAAACAACAACAATGGTATTTTATTGAGCACCACGCATAATACAACTATACATTAAATTACACTATAACACAAGACTACAGTTACAGTGTAGGTCTATGCAATAGGCTGAACTTGAAATTACCTGGGATGGATGTCCACCAGTAGGACGAGCGTCTGCATGGTGATCACGTCGATGCGTTTACAGTGGAACCTGGCCACCTGCAGCACCTTCAGATAGGTGACACACATCACCACCAGGGTGAGCAGGAAGGTGAGAGCGTGCAACACCATGTTGAACGCTATGAAATGCGCTTTGGCGCCGCTCGCTCTGGCGTTGCACAGCGTGCACGAGGCGTAAAGCGGATGGTACCCGAGCCAGGAGAGGCAGGTGGCCACCGTGGAGAAGCAGAGAGAGTGTATCCAGGTGTACCCGAGGGCGATGACTGCATCCCGGTGGCGGATCCGAGAGTGGTAGCTCAGTGGAAACACCACAGCCACCCATCGATCGATGCTCAGCGCGGCCATGGTGAGCATCGAATTGGTGAGGAGAAAAGTGTCGAGAAAACCGACTAACTGACAGAAGACTGTTCCCCCGGGGTGCCCCTTGGTGATCAGCCCCACCACCGTCAGTGGCATGCTGGAAACGCTCAGCAACAGGTTGCAGAAGGTCAAGTTGAGAATGAAAAGCCCGGGAACCTGCTTTCTGATCTGCGTGTCGTACAGAAAGCAGATCAGCACCACCACGTTGGACAGCAACGAAACGACGATGATCACCAAAACAAACACAGAAGCGGCTACGTCCCCTGTTTGCATGTTTAGGAGTGCTCAAAAGTCCCGCTCAGATATTCTGGACGATTTATATGAAAATTCCTGCTAGGAAGTTTCCTCCATTGAAGTGTCCCGTGATGAAAAAGGTCCAACTTGACATCTCAAACATTTTCTTGAAGGAACGGCTCCTTCCAAAAAAGTACTCCAGATAAGATCCCTGTAAGGGAATGGATTGATTATTTTTGGTCTGTAATTTAATTGTTTATAAAATTCAAGGCAATAATAGCCAAAAGCAACTGTGATGTTCAGTCTCGTGGAGCGACGCGCTGTCCAGACGCTCTCCTCCGGTCATCGGTCACCGTTGGGTCCTCGCTGCGCAATTGCGCATTGGGTTGATGATCGACAGCTTCTCAAACGGTCAGAGAGAACCCAGAGAACTTATGACCACCGTTCTGCTCCGCGGGAGACTTTATATGACAATCTCCCCTCACACTCAATTATTCCATCACTTGCTTGTGCAGCCTTATTTTGCTACTCCAAACGGCTAAGAATAGATACTTTTGCGTAAAAATAGGAGCAGACGCGTGATTACGTGCATGGTTGTGCTGCGGCTGGATGATGTCAAACACGTCACGATCATCTACGATTGTAATTTGCATTTTGTAATTAGTACAGTGCTAATAGCACCCCAGGCGTAGGGTTTCACTGTCATAACAATCGTAGTATTTGTGATTGTTTGTAATATTGGCCTGGTTTACCACATTTTTCAAACCCTCATTCGCTTTAAACAGTCTTTCTGTTCATTGACGTCCATTCAAAACATGATTCAAATATGCATCATATAAAGGATAAGCCTACAATAAGTAAAAAATAAGTTAACGTAAGACAGAGAACAGTCGATCTTGAGTCAACCATCAGAGGGAGCAATCCCAGAAATAAGAAGAAACAAAATGTGATCCATGCAGCGAAATAATCGTCTTTAAGACTGTGCCACTTGTTATGTACATTTCCGTCCGTCAATATGCTTTGTTTTTGTTTTATTCGTAGTCTGGGGTTTAATATCCTTGCGTGAAAGCCCCCAAAAAACAAAAGCGCCAATTGTGATGGATGGACAATAGACAATTTATTTCGCATTTGGCTCTCCGACTTTGACGCAGGCGTGCAGAATGGCCTCATTTGACACTGTCACCGCGCCCAGTCTCCGGACTCCTGGTGAACATTTTCAATTAACCAGCTCAATGAGGAAGACACCGTATGGAAGAAACATTAAATTACTTATCTCCACAAAAATCATTTACATCAGATTAGTTCCAGTTCCTAAATTAAAATCATTGATATGATCTATGATATTTAATTGAAAGAAATTTCTCTACTGTCTGCCACCGAGAATAAAAGTCTATTTGTTACAGTGGCAGCCACATGTGCACCTGTCTGCCTGTGCCATGAATTATGGGTAATGAGGAGTCACCAAAAGTGGTTTCAAAGGGATTCTAATTAGTTCCAAGGAGGAAAAGGAGTTATTCAGTGTCATGGTGCCAAAGTTATCCAACCAGCTTTTAAAAATCAATTCGTTTTGTAGCTGTAAACCCTGGTTTCCTTCTCGGGTTTGAAGTCCACATCGCCATGACGCTTGCCTTGGTCTCTTGTCATCATAGTGGTACTAAAGCCCCTCTTTGTTGAAGTACAGCAGACACTTTGGCAGTCTTTTCTTTGACACTACCTGCAGAGTTTGGAAAGTTATTAACATTTTCTGGAACAAATGGTGTGGATTATGACATTTCTGCTGTAGTGATTTAGTTGGTGGTACCTACTTAAAGTGCTGCATGGAATTGTATTGAAGAGATCAATTGTAGTTCCCTTTTGATTGATTGGGTATATATTTTGGCAGGACTGTGTTTATATTTCTGGTCTGTATGCCATGTAATGTGATTTGATAAGAACATATAATAGCAAGATTTCGAAAGCTGGGTTTATGGAAAGTGCAACTCTACTACAAGGAACGTTGCATATCGTCAAACTAAAACACAAGAGATGAAAAGACAAGTTTAATTAATTACCGCCTTGTTTTGCACAAGCTTTGAAATACGAGTTAATATTTCAAGGACGATGGTGACAATGTTTTGAAACCATTGTTGGAATAGAACAAAAGAGTGATAGTGTGAAAGTCAATCAATTGCTCGTATTGCTAGAGATCTCTCTTCCGTCCAACCAATCATCTGCCTATAATGGACGTTTTCCAAAGTGGATTGGTTTACACTAGGTGTTAAGGAAGTGAGTAGTGTGCCAGACGGTCTAGTGTTGTTTGGTCTGCAAGGTGAGAAGACAAACGTTTAATCGCAATAGATTTCTTCAGAGCTAGAATTCAGCGAGGAGATTGTTTAGTAAGCGTTATCGGTTGTATTTATCATCTTAACCTTGGCATATGAAATACTTGTGGGTAAAGCAAAAATCCAATAATCAGACAACCTTTAAAAGGCATATTCATATAAAGTTGACATGCTTGTATGTTTGCCTAACATTAAATCCTCGATGCTTGTGAAATACTACGGAATGTTCTTTTGATATAATACATTCTCAGTTTGTCTTTTGTCTAACTGGGATGAGTTGAATTGTAATAACCTGAACTATAAACAAGTCTTTAGCATTACAGCATTATCATTATGAAATAAGCGTAAGGATTGCATTTGTAGGGAGTGACTAAACATGCCCTAAGTAAGATGCACCAGTATGCCATGGTGCATACCTCTCACGCTAAACAATAATTCTCTGTGTAATCTTCCATTGAAATGAGACAAGGTGTTCACTATGGTTGACTCCTACATGCATGCTTTGGGATTCTCCCAGGCAGTCCCAGAGTAAGTATACTGCCGTAGCCCACTCGGCCTGCGTTGATGTGTCCTGTCTGGTAATGAATGTGACATCTCAATACATTAGCGTGACACAGGCTAGCTCCAGCTGCTTCAGAAGGCTGGGGAAGTGCTCCTGTGGTAATGAATGGGTTTCAACAGGCACGTGCACGGACCGAGTAGCTGTCTCTCCACATTAGTCTCTGTGAGTTTTACGCATGGATAGTCTTTGCACTTTTTTGCCAGAAACAGTGCATGCAACCCCTCACGTTACATGGACAGTATGGTCCCTTGTCATGTTCCAATGACGAGTTAGTTGGCTTTCTGAGGTGCTAACAATACATTGTATCCATCTATATGCTTTTTCTATCCGTCTCTCTGTCCGTCCGTCCTTCACAAAGCCATTAATAGATATCTACTATAGATGCATATTTCCTATAGCATCAGCAGAAAACGTAGGCGATTTAATGCCTATGATGGAGTAATAATGATGGCAGTCATCGTATTAAACAAGGACAATGGAACACAAATATCTTAATGTTCATAATCAATGCAATACATAAATCTGCTAATTGTGTTGCGTTTACCTGGAGACATTATTTTTTCTGTGAAATGTATTGTAAATTGTAAATTGGAAAACATATTTACAGATTGCTAATGTGGTGGAAATTCTTTGACCTATACTGACAACGCAACTCAGAATAAACGTAAAGAGTTGGTTATAATAAAGGGAAAAGAATCATATCAAATAAAAGTAGTCTCTGTAGAGAGGCCACACAACATGACAAGCATACAAAGGTTGAAGCCCGGTAGTGAGCAACGAACACTGAACTGCAGATGCCCCTACTCCCCTCGGCCATCTCAGGAGGAAGCTCCTGATATTCTTACATCTGAGTCAGCCAAGGCCGGCTCAGTTCCCCTCAGGGATGATAAGCACAGTACAAACAGTGAAATGGTTAATGGTATATAATAACTAAGGGGCCACAGTGTCTTAGTGTTTTGCAAACAAACATGTCTTGGGAAAAATTCCAATACAATAGGCTACACACTTTCTTCTTTTTGGTTGGCTCTTCTTGTAGCCCTACTTGTAGTAGGAAGGAACCCACAGCGCAGCGAGGCTCGAGCAGACCCCCTCGGAGACACTGCCTTTATCCAGCATATACAGTCCCACCTTCCAGGGTAATCTGCCAGGAGATTGTTAGTGGGTCGGCAGGCTTAATGCCGTGACTCTTTGTGTGACAAGCCTGCCGGCAAAACATATTTGCTTTTCATAATTATGCATGACAGCTGTATGTCTTGGTGGGCCCCTGCTTGGGCCCTTGCTTAAGCCTGTCGTTGTGAGAATGTTGAATCGTTGTGGGTGGATCTGAGATATTATCTGTAGTACAGATAATAGAGGAGGAGGAGCAGTTTTTGGTCAGGATGAATGCTGAGTGTATGGTGTGATTGCTATTTGCACAGGAGTGTGGGAATTTACAGATTGCTATTTTTGCACATGAATGCTTGTTTGCACAATACTATGTGCAACAGTTTTTGAGCCTGTTTGTCCAATAGTTTTTACTGATCGTTTTCGTATCTGTGATTTGCCAATACTATGTACAACAATTTTGCACTTGCCCATGTGATGAACTGATTGTATGTTGTATGTTGTATGTTGTTTCATACTGATGTGATGCAGCTATTGCCCAGATCCAAACAAATTTCTCCCCTGGGAGACAAAATAAATTGACTTACTTATGACTTATACTGTAAAACTCCCTAAATATAATTTTCTATAATGGATACCCTGACCAATTGTCATAGGTCATAGGTTTGTTGGCCGATAAACGATTCAATGGAGTATCTACATTGATTTGTTTTTTTGTTGTTTAATGTAAATGTACCTATTATTACCTATTAAAAATTATCCATTCAAATGGTGCTTACAAGCATATTTTTTCACCGTTTATTGAATGTTTGCATTAAATGAACTGGTGAGTTTCTTCCCGCGCATGCGTGAGATATTGAACAGGATTATTACTTTTTGCGGTGCTGTGGGTTTGTGTGTACTGGTTCTATATTTGGAGGGTCTGACTAATTCACTGACTTGACTACACCTCACAAACCTCATTGGGAAAGCAAAGGGAACACTTTGCAACTAAATGAAACGGCCATGGGAAAACTGGCAACAAAAAAACAGTTACCATGGTGGTGTAATAAAGTTGGCTACTGGTGGAAAACAAACTGGCCAGTAGGACGAATGTTGCATGCGATCTGCCACGTTTGACAGCATCCCACAGAGCCGCTCAGAGAGGTGTTATGTAAAAAAAATTATTGACATCATGAATTACTGTACGGTCAACTGCTTGGTGCGCTGCACATTTGATTTGGTTTGGCACAACGCTGACGTTTGTATGCCTCTTAAGATGTCTTCCTAATATGGGTAAAATGTTGTATTGACATCTGTACCATGTTGTCCAATGTAAGGGCCTGTGATTTCAAGTTAAACGTAACTGTACTGTACCAGTTCATAGTGGACTTTAGAATTGTTGAGCAATTATCAGTCAAGGGAAGGGGTAAGTAGATGAATCACAGCAGAAGGTATTGGTTTGTGCCACTCAATTCATCAAAGAGTCGCCCGTCAAACGATGAGGAACTCATTCTGGCTAACGCCACCCTCTACGGTGACATTCAATGTCCCCAAAAGCACACTAAGCAAAAGTCTACACCTCAAATGGTTAAATCACCTAGGGTTTGAACCTGGCAGATAAACTAGGAAACTTGTGGGCTAAACAGCATATTGGAAAGGGCAATAGCATATAAAGTTTGGGGTTAGTCGGTTATGGCTGGTAGACTGTTAGATATATTTTATAATTTGCGAATCTTACCATCGTCCTTGGAAGATTAAAAACTTTCACCGGCAAAGGAGAGTCAAGTTCACTGCTTTCCTACTAAATTCACTGAAGCACTTGATCACATCATCAACTGAAATGTAGTCACTATTTGTTTTGGTCATCAAGCAGTGGATGTTTGTGCTCTGTAGTGTTTCACAGTGTTTGTATATCCAGTGTATTCTTTGCAATCTAGGACTGGTGCTGGCACATGCTACAGGCTACAGATGAGCAGGACTTTTGCTTAGTGTGCTTTTGGTGACATTGACCCGGAGCAGAACAGATGTGGAAGGATAAGATCCTCTTTGGTTCTTTCTTTTATAAATTCAGTTAAAGATGAATTATATAACGGCAACACTAGCACACATATTAATCTAATGCATACAGAAGTCTTGGTTTGAATTAAACCAGTCTTCAGTAGGAATCATTTCAGGATGTCTTTGCATTGGTGACTTGGTATTTGATCAATGAATGACTGAATTTCAACTTTCAGATTCACGCAGACGACGTAGGTGGCCGTTCTTCTGGAGGTTCTGGGGATGACAGCTCGCAGGAAGAAGGCTTTCTCCTCCTCCAGCGACGATAAACTCCTCAGACTGATTGGGTCATGGCTGTATGTCAACTTTTCCCTTCTATAAAATCCATGACATCACAGCCAGCGAAATAGAATGGATATTTTGCAAAACGTACTCCCTTAGGTGACTTCTTTTGGGCACCTCCAGACAAAGAACGCAGGGTGGTGGTGTTGAAAATCCAGTTTATTGCAAAGGTCTGATAATGAACATGAAAGGAGTGCTCCGCTGCCATGCAGGAGATCTCCAGAGTGTGTGTGTGTGTGTGTGTGGGTGTGGGTGTGGGTGTGGGCGTGGGCGTGGGCGTGGGCGTGGGCGTGGGCGTGGGCGTGTGTGTTGTGATGGCTGGTTTAACCTGTGCACATTGATTACTCAATGTGCAACAGGTGTGCAGCCTCGCCCAGCCCCAGAGTCCAATCAGACTCCGCCAGGTGAGGCTGCTTAACCCACCCATCATCAACCAACTCCCACATGCTTGATTAGGTTTCATTCCACCTGGAGGGCGGAAAGTTTGGTTGGAAAGTATGTTATTTTGACACTAGTGTCATCTTAAACAATGTTAAGTTCGTAGAGAAGGGAGTTGGTTTTTAAGAAGCTCTCAGTGGCAATTCTACTCTGATGCAAATGTTGTGCATCACTACCCTTATGGCCAATGAATAAAGAAAACTCTAGAAAGTTACCCGTTGGGCTATTGACTCATGGGGGAATTTAAAGTGGAAGATGAGGGACTAGAGCTTCCTCATTTAACCTCCCAGCGACTAATATTATTCACAAATGTTAAATGATGGGGTCTCATTGAGCATTTTGGGCTTTTGACAATTAATGGGCTATATTTTCTCTACTCAAGACCAAATAAGTCAACATTTATCATAGTATGTTTGCTTTATTTAACTGTTTAATAATATTAATAGACATTTGGTTCCGATAGCTTTTGAATGTGTATTTTACGGCCAGTGTTTGCGAAGATATTAAATCAGGTTGAAATATCTCTTGTAATCCATCGCCTCCCAGCAGTCTGCTCTATCAAAGGGTCAAAGCAAACAATCAATTTATGCAAATTATGGGTTTCTAAGGACAAAGCTAATGCCAACACACAATCAGAAACAAAATGTCTACATAGACCAGTCAGTAAATTTCCTGCTTGGTTTCTATTTGCTGTCTCTTGTCTACTTGTCATTCTGTCTCAACTCTCGCACTGCTTTATTATTTGTCCTGTTGTCCCCATGCTCCCTCCCCAGCTTTCTCTGAATCTCTCATCTTATGTTCAGAATGAGATTCAGAAACGGGGCTCCGAGGAAGCTCCGATGTCGACTCACAGAAACCGAGGAGAGCGGGGTTCTCTCCCTCCAACCCCCGTGAATAGGAGCCCACGTCGTCACGAGGCATCTCTCCGTGCCCACCCTCCCACTCACCACAATCAAACCCCTCTCTCTGGAACGGGGGTGGACGGACGCTGGGATGCATCATCGCGGACGTTTGTGATGCTCGTCACTTTGGGCTGCTGCATCTAATCACCCCAGCCGCCGAGCCACAGTGCACACGCGTGAGCAAACACATGTCTGTCTTGGTACCAAGATACGAGGATGATAAAATGGTACTGTAGCTCCCCCTTGTGGATATACGATAAACTGATCATATGTCGGCGGTAATATGTTCAACTTAAAAATAACAAATAGCCCGATATCATTGGCGGGTAGGGTACCGGAAATACTCAAGTAAAGTATAATTAGTCCCATTATAAAATGAGTCAAATAAAAGTGAAAATTATCATTTGAGAAACCTATTCAAGTAAAAGCAAAAAAGTACCTGGTTAATAAATGACTCAAAGTACAATTTCCTTACCATCTTATATTTTTTAGGGTCTGTGGGCACCCACTCTCTCTCCATCTCTTCCTCTCTCCTCTTTTTCTATACTATAGATCCATGTCCTTATCGGTAGATTGTAAATTACATGACAATACACAATTTGCATCCCATCTCTTTGTTTTTCCTCATGCTTTACTCTGTAGCGCCTCCATTATGGCCAAACAAATACAAACCAATATAATAAATAAGTTAACCAGTCTGCAGTAGGGATGCTCCTCTGCATTCAATCCACGTATGGAGAGCAAACTAGTAATGAAGTAATGAAAAGGTATGAATGGCAAAGGTAGCAAAGTAAAAAAGTTGACAACTGGCTCAAAATATACATTGAGTAAAGATGAAATTATCCCAAAAAAGGTAATCTGCACTACGCGTAACACGTTACTGATCTTCGAATATATTCGGTTTCCATTTCTTTTATATACTATTGTAACACATGACTAGTCTTGTAATTATTTTTTTTGATTTGGTAAACTCTGAACACAATAATGCTCCGACACACTCATAATCCACTGTCTATGTGCTTGCATGTCTTTTTATTATTGCGTGGTCGTGTCATTAAGCGCCAGCAGAGGGCGCTCTGTCCTTTCTGTAGAGGCTGCCTGGGAGCAGATGTGAGCGGTGGAAGTGTTTGAGCAGTCTAGACGGCCAACAGCTCAGTCAGTGTTCTCACATTAAAAGCAATGTCAGTTGGACTCCATTAGGAGTCAAATGAACAGCAGAAATGCCTTGAGGCCAAGGCAAGTTACAAGTGATCGTTATCAGTCCTGTGATCGAGTTCGGTTGAACCTGCCGTTAGAAATGTTCTTCAATGTTGGAAAAGCAAGTTGTTCATGCTTACATGTCAATGACAGCTTTAGAGTTGAGGCGAATAAGGTAGTGGATGAGCGTTACAATGTGATTGGAAATTCACCTCAATCAAGCATCTGTTGTCCATCCACACTGCTTTCTCGTGCTAAGAATGTCTGCTCTTACTGTATGATAACCCTTTGAAGGCAAAGTGTCCACCAAATGGCATCCATTATTAATAATAAAATAATAATAATAATCGTAAAAATTAAAGCATCCATTTAATGCATGCGTATACAATAAGTACGGACAATCGATGTGTAATGCGATAACGCACTATTCCAGCACCTCTACTGTGCAGACATCGCTTACAGCTGGCGACATGCGGGAGGTTCAGTGTCTATACCTCAAGCCATCCAGGAACTCCTCATCACAGATTACCCCCCCCCCCCTTCCTGGAACATCCACGAAGACAGATATGGACCTGGATGGTATGCAGGGTCAAAGGCCCATCGCCCATTTGCCCATACATCAGCCAGGGCCTGTTGGGCTGCACAGCGCCGGCGGGCAGTGCGACCAGATAGCTGTCTCTTTTATACCCACTGACTGGCTATATTAGCAGGTAATGTCCTTAAAGAGGATTAGCGGTTAGGGGAGAGGGGAGAGCGAGGGGAAGGAGCCGGGGGGAGAGCGAGGGAGGGAGAGTGAAAGAGCTGGAGGGGGGTAGCGTGTCAGTAAATGGGCAGGTGATAGCAGTGACTGGGGGGGTTGGGAGGGGGGGGGGGGGGTGGTGGTATTACTGCTGCCTATTGTGACCCCCAGTTACCGGCAGAAGGGATTAGCAACCGCTGTGGGTTTTCTGGTATTCCGATGAGTGTGATCTCCTATTGGGCTGGCAGTATGTGCGTGTGTGTGTGTGTGCCTGCGTGTGTGTGTCTGTGCGTGCTCATTTGAGTGCTTGTGTGTGTGTGTGTGTGTGTGTGTGTGTGTGTGTGTGTGCCAGGGTAAGAGAGCACAAGGAAAGTCAAGTGAGAGTGGTCCAGGCCTGTGATTGGTCCATGTAACCGGGTGCAGTCCTGTTATCCTCTAATACCAAAACAGTAAAACAATGGATAAGGCAAAGTATGAACACTTTATGGTTATAAAGTCAACTGACTTTATACTTTTTCCCCATTAAAAATAGGAATGTATTACGATAGTGATTGTGAGTGTGTGTGTGTGTGTGTGTGCCATTGTGAGTGTATGCTTGAGTGTGCGTACGTATGTATATGGGCATGCATTTGTGTGTGTATGAATATGCATGTGTGTGTGTGTGTGTGTGTGTCTGTGTGCGTGCATGTGCGTGCACTACGCGGGAGCACTACACAGGAGTCTGTGTCAAACGGAACAGAGGGAGGGAGCATGACATGCTGAAGAAGAAATGAACCCGACAGGGCCTTAGCGGTCCAGAGACCCACACCGTCAGGCCGTGGCTGAACGAAAGGCCTCGGCCAGGGCAAGCGGGTTTTCTTCCATGGGGGGGGGTGGTGGTGGTGGTGGTGGTGGAAGTTGGGGCTGGGAGATTGGATGGCACAGGCAGAGATGACATTGCGTTTGAAACGGGTCACTGCAGAATTAGCTTTAGCCACAGTCGGCTGGAATGGAGTCAAGTGGAGGGGGTAAGCACCTGGGCTACCTGACCTTTCCATGGGGAGAGACACACGGCAGAGCTCGCCCTTCCCCGGCCGCTCCAGCCTATCCCGAGAGCCTCAGCCAGAGGCTGTGTTATGCACTTGAGTGGAAGATTGAAAAAAAAAAAATTAAATAAAATAGCAAGCCGCCCTAATGTAAACCCAGCGTATCTTCTCAGGGTGCTCAGCGGTATGGCCGTATGGGTGCTTGAACAGCACTATCCATATTCCAAATAGGTAATTCCATTAACATACTCGTGGTATTTAATGTCCCCCCTAAGTGCATCAAGTGCAGGTGATATATCCAGATACCTTTTTTTATCTATTTTTCACTTCGTGCTCTAAGGCTGTTCCCCCAAGTCGGCCATCATTTCGCAAGTGTGTGATACAGTTTGAATACGTGAATAAAGAGCCCGGCAGCCAGTAGCAGGACGGCCACAATAGCGCCTGTGCACTTGGTTTGACCAACACATGAAAGAGGCATTGTGCGGCGCTTCACGCTCCATGGCCAATTGACTCCTTTCCCCATTAATCAAATGCACTGTTTACCTAAGCTTTGATAGCATTTCAAAACCATTAAAACCAAGAGGCTTAGCCTAGTGTTTCTTATGGTGTTACTTTACCTCAGGTAAAGGTTCCCTGATAACATTCTGTCTTCTTCTCTCTCTCTCTCTCTCTCTCTCTCTCTCTCTCTCTCTCTCTCTCTCTCTCTCTCTCTCTCTCTCTCTCTCTCTCTCTCTCTCTCTGCCTATCGCTCGATCTCAATCTCTATCTCCCCCTCCCTCAGCCTCTCTCGTTCCCTCTCCCTCATTCTCGCCGTCTCACTCCCTTCCTCCCGTTTTATCCATCCGTCCCCCTTCCTGTCCCTGTGTCTTGCATTCTCCTCGAGGATTACGCTCTGCATAAATCGGAGTCCTACAAAGTGCAACCTCACCTCCTTGCCACTGGTCAACCCCGGAGCCACATACTGAATAAATAAAGTCTTATTGTGCGATTAAGGTAGATTAAGCGGGGAGGGGAGGCAGTCGATCTGAAATTGGGTTTAAGGCTGCACTTATCTGGATTCTTGACCGCTTTAGTGTACACTAGAGGGTCTCTGAGCAGGAAGTGAGTGTGGGTTCAGGGTGGGGAGGGGGGAGCGGGATGACGGTGTGTCTTACTATAGAGCTAAAAGAGGAAATTGTGAATTGAATTGCACTTAAAGCCTCTCTTTGAAAGGCTAGAACAGAGCACAACGGACAGCCACAGTTGGACCTGCCAACATACCTGGCCAAGCTGGACCCAATCTGTGGTCTGTGGTTTGTGTCGCGTTACGGAATGTTGAATCATTGACCACTTCCTGTAAACTGAACAGAACAACGGTATGAAATGAAATAACATAACTTAACAAAGGTTGATAAAGGCTAAAAATTGATAAAGGATAAAGGCTGTTGTTTCAGTCTAATTCAAATTATCCCTTTGAAACATTTCACTAGATAATGTCCCATTTTAAAGAATATGCTGAAGAAAATGTTGAAGAAAACATTTCAATGTATGCATGCAGACAGACACAGACATACACATCGACACACATACACATCGTATGCATGCAGACAGACACAGTCAGACACATATACACACACACACACACACACACACACACACACGCACACACACAAACGCATGCATGTTGATTGAGTAGGGACTGAGCTATAGCGATGATGTGCAGAGTTAATCTGTATTTAGGTGGCCTATCCGGATGCCTTAGGGGGCCATCTCATCTCGTGACAGGAAATGAGACGTTGTCAGGACGGCGCTTTTCAACAGACACTTATGGAATACTGCGTGCATTCTTCTTTCTTGCATATGTCGCTGAGTGGCTATGTGCACGGAGAACGCCGGTAACCAGAGCGGCTCTCCGACGCTGACAGAACTGGGGGACAACCGAGGGAGCATTCTGAAAGTTTTCCCTGCCTAAACTGAAAACGACAGAGCGCCCAACTCCTTTAAAGCTGGGTCATGTTGTCCCGATGTCTCGCTCTATCGTCTCATCGCAGTGGGTAGTTTGCACCAAAAAAAAAAGATATATCCACAACAAAACGGGAATGTGTTGACATAAAGTAATAAGTTATTATTCGGCTCATTTTTTGGGACTTGCCAAGGAATCGACTGTACGCCCGCAGATGAAAGGCTTTAAATTGAAATGATAAGTTGCTGATGGAGGGCGTCTGTCAGGGACTGAGAGCTCTAGCTGTCTGTCTGCCAGTAGTGCAACAATATCCACAGGGAGATTGGCAGATAGAAACGGCTGTCAACGCCCTCTGGGGGCTTGGGGGTCCAATCACACAAGCCCTGCACTTGTGTTTGCTGTTGCTGGAAAGAAAAGGGGACAAAACGCCCCGAAGCGTACATGTAAACACACTGCTTACGTGTAAACAAACAGGGAGGGTCAGGCATACACACACACACACACACACACACACACACACACACACACACACACACACACACACACACACACACACACACACACACACACACACACACACTGTCACCACGTATACACACGTACACACACGTACACACACACACACACACACACACACACACACACACACACACACACACACACACACACACACACACACACACACTCATCCTCATCATCACACACGTCATCATTATGTAGGGTCAGATGCAATCGCTAATTTAGTCAGGTATCTTTTCAGGACGTTTTTAGGAATTTTGTACTCGCTCACATTTCTAAACTTCTCCCCAGCAGTTTATTCCTTGGATAAAAGCATCTGTAATATACGTAAAACTATATTCATACTTTTATTCATTATACATGCGTTATTGCTTGAGCATGGGCATGTGTACTGGTTTACATAATGCATGTCTAACTCTGTACATCGATAGACATACATGCATGGTAGCATGAGCCCATGCATGTGTATGTGCGTACATGAATACATAATGTTAAGGTGGAGGAGGTGGATTATCACAAGACCGCAGTCAGAGAGACTCGCTCGCTCATCAGAGGAGCTCAACACAACCGGGGACATCAAAGCGACTTAAATATTTTTCATTCTTGGGGCAGCTTTAAACAGGGGCCGATATGACAGACACACAAAAGGCCCACAGTTTCCTCTTGGCCCCTTGGGCAGTGTTGACATGAGTAGAAATTAAGTTATCACTCCTTTTAAAGGTCCAGAAGGCTGTCAGACAAGGGCCAGTAGTAGCAGGGGGGTAAATTGGTCGGTTCCAGGGGGCCTACTCCCCCTCGTATGGAGAGCTCTGTCCCTCCAGTCTGTCTCTCCTCTCTGTCTCTCTGGTCTATCTCTCTGGTCCGTCTCTCTGCTCTGTTTATTCTCTTTTTCTCTGCCCTGTCTCTCTGCTCTGTCTCTCCACTCTGTCTCTCTGTCTCTCTCATCTGTCACTTCTCTCTGTCTCTCTCCTCTGTATCTTCTCTCTGTCTCTCTCCTCTGTCAATCCTCTCGGTCTCTCCTCTCTCAATCCTCTCGGTCTCTCCTCTCGGTCTCTCCTCTCTGTCTCTCTCCTCTGTCCATCCTCTCTTTCTCTCCTCTCTGTCTCTTTGTTCTGTCTCTCCGCTATGCTCTGTCTCTGTTTTAGACTCAGTTCATATGTTCTGCTGTATTTGGTCGCAGGACTTTTTTACCTCAAATGTATCTGTCTACACAAAGGGGAAACAAAAGTAATAAATACAAAATACAAAAACGTCAGTTTGGATCTTAACAGTTTCCCCTTTCCATAGATGTTGAAGTGTACAGTTGATTATAATTTCATATAGGCCTGCTTATTACGTTCTTGATGAGGACAAGTCATCATAAAGTCTCATCCAGTCATCCAATCCTTTATAAATGCAAACAAACAAAAGATTGAATCCCATTCAAGCGGTCAAGGCCGATCAGATAGGACCAGCGTCCACACTGTGTTCTGACTACTGCCATGACCCTAAGAGGTCATCCACTCACAAATAGGCCCCAAGAGGTTCCTGGTTTAAAAAAGGGGGGGGGGGGGGGGGAACTATTCACCATCAGAGAGACACCATTTAATTACGACACACAGGAAATGATTCCTAGAACGGGCCCGGTGCTGATAAGAGGACCAAGCCTGCTAGATGACAGCTTGCGAAACCTGAGAAGACTTATCGGCAATGAGAGAGAGGGAGAGAGAGAGAGAGAGAGAGAGAGAGAGAGAGAGAGAGAGAGAGAGAGAGAGAGAGAGAGAGAGAGAGGGAGGGAGAGAGAGAGAGCTTTGCTGGTGGGGCTATTTGGGGCGGTAGTGGTGTTGGTGGGGGAGAGGGTTCGCGTCTGGGCGCCTGACAATCTGATTGGACTGTCATCTCCAGGTCATAATTAATATATTTATCAAATTAATAACTCCAAAGAAAAATCTCAGCGTCTCTGCCGCTATCGCCAAAGGGAGCCCCCCCCCCCCAGGCCCAGAGGCAAACAGTGGTCCAAATTCATGAAGCCACTGGTATGCCTTGTGGCTAATGAGGCCTCTGTCAGTGTAATAGACTGGGGGGGGGGGGAGTGAGCAACCCTCCCCCCCCCCCTCCCCCCTTACAGGCCATGACAGACAAATAGCCCCCCTCCCAAACCCCCGGGGGTGATTGAGGCAGATTTTAGAGGAAGAAAAGAAAAACGCTAGTGACCGCTGACAAGTACAACCACGGCCTTGCGTCTGAATACCTGTCATTGTATAGGTCCAGGAGCGCGTAACATGAATCAAACGTCACATTGTACTTTTTATGTTATGTGTGTCTGTGTGTGTGTGTGTGTGTGTGTGTGTGTGTGTGTGTGTGTGTGTGTGTGTGTGTGTGTGTGTGTGTGTGTGTGTGTTTGTGTGGGGGGGGGTTTGGTGTTAATATGTGTGTGTGTGATGCGCATACTCTGCATCCCAACATTAAGTTTGCTAAACAATTTGGATCATCGGTAAACAATTATGAATCATGTCACCAGTCATCAGCAAAATAAAAGTTCATTCAACGGTAAATAAAAAGATGGACCTACGTTATTTGCTTTTTATATTTCCTCTTAGCAAGTTTTACAACAAGGGAATCAGATATGCCACACAGTTATCAGACAGTGAAAAGACAATGACGTGGACCGCTGAGTCAATTTGTTTGTTCAACGCCACTTTTTAATGCACCTTGTTGTGCCCTTTGCTATTTATCCAAATGAGCTGTAGCCCATAGAGTTAATGCAAAACAGCTCACGTCCCACTTCTACCGAACACTAAAATGAGCATGAGAACCAGACGGTTATTGTTCTTCTAAGAGATGCCTTTATCCAACCAACAAGCCACTTCGAGGCAATAAACGTACAGATCAATGAGGAGGAGCTAGGCACAGACATCCCGTAGGATAACACACACCGGCGATTGAACCCAGAACCCAGGGCTCGTCCCTGGCACTAATCTTCACGCAATCAAAATGCCGTTGGCTGTCTGCTTTCAATGAACCTAGCAGAGATCGTTGCCAAGCAACAATGACTGAATTGATCAGCATTTACCAGAAGCTGTAATCCACAGAGCCTTCGAGTTCATTCAGATGTGTGTCAGTAGGCGTGCAGGTGTGGTGATAGGCATCACGCACAACGGGATGGCTACAGGTGGACCAAACCACAACCTTTAGACGGCTACACCCTACACATCAACAGACCCGGAGCCCAACGTCTTTTCCACTCCGTGTACACCCCTGTACGCGTACTTTTTGGCCCATGGAATATTTCTGTTATTCTCATTCTCATGTAAGCAAAAAAGTGAGACACAGTAATGAACATTTCTTTGCTATCATTGCTTTTCCTATGTTTCAAACATACCCACACACCCCACTCCCCTCCCCTATTTACA
Organism: Gadus macrocephalus; assembly: GCF_031168955.1. Lineage (NCBI taxonomy): Eukaryota > Metazoa > Chordata > Actinopteri > Gadiformes > Gadidae > Gadus > Gadus macrocephalus. The sequence continues at coordinate 14,093,417 of NC_082396.1, read as the reverse complement.
CTAAACCATCGGCCTTCTTCTCGGTTCGTATCCTTGTGTCACGGAGCGCACACGGGGCCAGAAAGCCCCTTGGGGACGAGGTATTCATGGAGGAGCGGCCCCCGAGTCAGCTGAGCAGAGTGAACTGCAGGTGGGGTAGGCAGGGGGACAGTCAGGGCAGTGGCCCGGGCATTCCAGCCCGAAGGAACCAGGGAGGCAGGAGGGGAAGGAGAGAATTGTAAAGGTAACACAATCAGGGCCGCTGCCGTAGTCACAGGAGTATCGCTTTTCCTTTAAGCTGCGCGGAGAGCGGCCGAAAATTAAGATGTGGATTATGAAAACATTGGCTTTATATCACTTCACACACACATACACGTACAGGCACACGCACACACACATACGCCGAGTGGCAAATGATCGTGTGTGTCTGAGTTTCAATGAGCCCGTAGGTCAAGACGGAAGTAAATTGTCGGGAGACATTTTTATTTGATTCGATTTCAATTCAGTTAGCTGAAAATAAGCGGCTGTATATGTTTAATATGACGCCTGGAATTCGATCTGGTGAGAGCGAGAGAGTGTTCACCTTTGACCCTTGCACTTGACCCCGTGCCTTGGCGAAGAGCCGTGAGTCAGACGTGTTTTAATTCAGCGCAACAGAACCACCAAGATGACGCAGAGGACAAGGTGAGAGGGGGGAGAGTGTCCACGTCGGTGAGGTGTGTGTGTCTGTGAATGGCTGTGTATGTGCGCGCGCACACGTGTTAATGGGGGAGGCGGCGTGTGAGGAAGACGATTCTGTTCATTCCTTTGTGATGGGTAGAAAGACAACACATATATCCTTTTCACTCCGATTGATCGATCCCCTCCCGTCCACCCTGCGGGTTGGTCTGAGCGCTTCCGTCTGTGCAATCGAACTCCGGCGGAGTTAGCCGCTGTTGTTACCGCCACACTGCGGACACAGCTGCCAATCGATGCCGCCTGTGTGAGGCAGAGCCGGGGCTGTGTGTGTCAGATGTCAATCACCTGTGTCTCGCGGCCGCACGGGAACCTGCCCCCAGACCACCTCTCCCACCCCACCTCCCCCCCCCCTCTCCCAACTCACCCCTATCCCACCTCTCCTCCCCTCCCCTCTCCTCCCCCTACCCCATCCCCCCCCCATCCCTCCTCCATTCAGCGCGGGCCCGCCCGTGAAAGTGAGTGGGCCGCACAGGTGCGCTGGGGGCTCCCGGGTACACAGACCTCCCCTGTACTCGCTGTGTGCATTGTGTGTGCAACGTCTGTAGGGCCATGTTCTATAGGGTCAACAGTGTGTGCGTGCTTGCTTGCGTGTGTGTGTTTGTGTCTGTGTGTGTGTTTGTGTCTGTGTGTGTGTTTGTGTGTGTGTGTGTGTGTGTGTGTGTGTGTGTGTGTGTGTGTGTGTGTGTGTGTGTGTGTGTGTGTGTGTGTGTGTCTGTGTGTTTCTGCTCTCATTCCCCCCCCCCAGCCACCCAACCTCTGAACACCCCCACCTGCCCCACCACCGTACCACCATCACCACGACAACAACGAGAGGCGGAGATAGAAAAAGGGAAGAGGGGGGTGGCAGTATCCCCCCCCCCAACCCAAAAGACTTCCTTTCAGGCTCTTGCGGTGCGGAGGAGAGACCTGCCGGCTGTCCCCGAAAAGCGTCTCGCCTCGCCGGGCCTTCACAAGACACCCATTCATAACCCCCCCCCCCCCAGCACCCAGCACCAGCCTGCACCCAGGCCCAAGGAACACCCCAACCCACCTGCTCAGCGAACAACCAACCCCCCCCCGCCCCCCCCCCTTCACCTCAGCGGAGGCAATTTAACTCGGGGCCCCAGAAGCGGGGACCTTTAATCTCGCCGAATGTAGCTGGTACCCGAACTACTTAAGCGCCTGCTTGTTCTGGGATGGGGGGGGGGGGGGGGGGGGGGGTATACTAGGGTAGGGGGGGGGAGTGGGGTTAAGGTAACGGCCATGTCACAGAAAAAGAAAGGAAACAAAGAAAACCCCCCCGAACTCTATCCCCGGCCAGGATGAGCACATTTCCTCTCTGTTGTCACCAACAATAGCCAGCGGGCACAAATGGCCCGCTATCTGTGTCAGTGAGAAGTGGACAGCAATTTGTTTTCTATTAAACAGGACAGTCTTCGCCGAGCCCCTCCCCCTCCACCGCCCCGCCCCCGGCCCGACCCAGCCGCCCAGTGCTGCAACTCACCCTGTGGTAAAGGTAAACGCATCTAACAGCTCTCGCTTGTTTGAAGTTCCCCCCCCCCCCCCCCCCCCGGTTGTCCCGCTGTGGTCTTCACACAGAGTGCCCGCAGAGAGACCGGTTCACGTCCGCCCCAAAGTCGGAGGCCTCCCCCCTCCTTTCAGACACTAGAAATCGCTCCATTCCTTTCAAAAACCTTCAATTCATGATTTATACCATGGTACTGAATCCTGTACAAGCACAGACACCCCTCCCCCCACACACACACACACACACACACGCACGCACACAAACATACACACACACACACACACCGGCGCACACGTACACACAAACACCGGCCCGTGGTCATTCGGCCTGTACCGTGATTTACCACGGGTTCCTATAGCGGGCAGAAATACAGCGGCAGCCGTCTGTAATTCACCCCGAGTGGCTGCAGCGGACCACACATGTCCCCCCCCCCCCCCCCCCCCCCCCCAGCCTATCAGAGCAGTCTGCTCCCCGCACCGCACTGTTCCCTCTTCTTTATTTAAACCCTGTCCCGGGGAATTCATTCAGTCCTTCCCAAAGCACACGGAGTCGCTTCAGCTTGACCCTATATCAGCTGGGCCAGCGGCACAAATCAAACAACAGCCAATGCAGGTCATTATTTCTGCACTGTGTAAATGTGTGTAACGGCTACACAACAAAGTTATGGCGGTGTACTTATTGTAAAGGTTTTTTTTAGCTTCAGGTTGAACCGTTTCTTTATATTTTGGTGGATTAATGTGATGCCGATTGTTGTTTAAAAAGGTAATTTATTATGGGATGATATGTTATGATGATAAAACATAAAAAAAACATTAATCTATTGATATTACTAGAGGGAAATCTTGAAAATCCAATCAAATATGGAGGGGGTGATATTGCCAAGGCTAAACTCTTAATCTGCTTTCCCCCCCAGTCAATCTTCAGATCATTCTCAGCTCCTTCCCTTTCCTTTCATCCCCTCTCCTCTCCTCTCTTCTACTGTCCTTTATTCTCCTCTCCTCTCCTCTCTTCTCCTCCCCTCATGTCTCCTCTCCCCGCCCCTCTCCTCCTGTCCACCACTCTGATCTGAGGCAGTTAATTAGGAAGTGGACACATATGGTTCAATTCATTTAGCTAATGAGCAACCTCTAAATGGCACGAGAGGAAGACACTAACCCTGCGCTTTTTTTTTTGCCATCACTCTTTGCCTTTCTCTCTCCATCTCCCTCCCTCCCTCCCTCCCTCCTCCCTCCCTCCCTCCATTGTGACCGCCCCCCCCTCCCCACCCCCCTGCCTTTCTTTGTATTGACGCCGTGGGACCCCATCTGGCCCCGTGAGGCGTGAAATGCACTGTAATTATTAGTAATCATCACACACCATCAGAAACGGATTCTAGTGCTGTAATTACATGATAAATGTCTGCCTAACACATGCCCTCTATTTAGCAGCCCCCAGGAGACCGGGGATAATAGACAGCTAACAGGGATCCATGGAATGGGCCTTTTCAGCACTGGGCAGGGGGGGGGGGCCGAGGGACCCTAGCCCCCCCCCCATCCCCCTACCCCACCACCACCATGCAGACCTCAATAAATCCCCCACCCCCCACCCTCTCCTTCACCACCACCACCCCCCATCCTCTCCTTCACCTCCACCACCCCCCCCCCCCCACCACCACTACCATCACCCACCCACCCCCACCATCACCATCACCACCACCCCAGAGTCAAATCTGAGTCAAAGCAGGGCACATAGCCAGGAGGAGATTGCTGTTTCCCATTCAAATCAGCGTTCTGCCGGCCAAAAGAGCAGTCCGCCACAGCTACGAACCGCCCGATGTCCTCATGTGCCGGGCAACACCAAAACCACGAAAACAATTCGACTTCATAACAAAGAGAGATTGGTGGCTTTGTGACCTGAATCAGGCTATTGTTAGCATCAGATATGCATGCAAAATAGTGGGTTCTTATCTCAATTTACATTCAGGAATGGGGAATAATGTTTGCGAAAAACAAAAAGAATTTGCCTGAGATTTACCTAGCTGGCTGGGGACAATGAGAGAGTCACAGGGAATATTGTATACACTCGTGAGATGAGGTTAGGAGAACAGTGGCTGTTAACCAAATTTGATGTATTTATTGCCAAAAGGGGTATACTATCAGTTTATGTGTTGAGATATATCTGCTTGCACCTGATCACACTGTAACGATTTACTGGATAGAGAAGTGACAGTTTGTTTCCAAACTGAAAGTCCATTGCAGCTGAGCTTTTTACGTGACAGTTGATATAACAGTTTATGAGATGCTCTGTTCCTCTGTATTACTGTATTATGGTCAGGAATAAAATATGAGAAAACACTTAGATCAAATACATCTAGGCATAAAGAATTATAAAAACACTTTTTGACAGTACTTCAAATTTCCTCCAGATGGCAACACTTGTCATGTTGTATTTCATAATAATAATAATACAGTATAAAAAAGCATGATGATATTGATGTTACAACTCATAATTATTCTAATACTAATATTGATAATAATCGTGTTTCTGCCTCTATTATCACTACTCCTGCTGTTACTAATTCTTATAATATATAATAATAAATGTCTAACGTCCAGATAACTTATCGAGCACATAACTCTCGATAATC
>NC_082396.1:14052908-14088467 GCF_031168955.1 Gadus macrocephalus | reverse complement strand
GAGAGAGAGAGAGAGAATATGGGAGCAGATGAGACAGAGAGAGAGAGAGAGAGAGAGAGAGAGAGAGAGAGAGAGAGAGAGAGAGAGAGGGAGAGAGAGAGAGAGAGAGAGAGAGAGAGAGAGGAGAGAGAGAGAGAACATACGAGAGTACGAGAGAGTGAGAACATGAGAGAGAGAGAGAGAGAGAGAGAGAGAGAGTGAGAGAGAGAGAGAACATACGAGAGTACGAGAGAGTGAGAACATGAGAGAGAGAGAGAGAGAGAGAGAGAGAGAGAGAGAGAATATGGGAGCATATGAGACAGAGAGATAGAGAGAGAGAGAGAGAGAGAGAGAGAGAGAGAGAGAGAGAGAGAGAGAGAGAGAGAGAACGAGAACGAGAACAAGAGAGAGATTAAGTCCCTTTTCAGTTTGTCCTTCTTTAAAATATGAATTTGCTGTGATGACATCGGAAATCAATGAATGATCATATCTTCTATCTTATCTTTAGCCACTGCATACGTACCAACATTTAGAAATTCAAACACTTTCTGTATCGTCGCGCCAAGGTTGGCTGCGTACTCCTCCAATGAAGAATTAGGATCTGGTCTTTTTGGAAAACTGTCAACCAATCCAGAAGGAAGACAACGTACATACCCAGATTCAGCCTTACCTGGAAGGGGAACATCCATAGCAGATACACATATATTAAATATGAATCGTTGCAGTGTTTCTATCTGTACATACACTGTATGTCCTTAAGATGGTGCCAGTGTTCAAGTATTGAATTGAACAGATTTAAAAAGGAAATTGCGTTGATAACCTATTTATACCACAAGTTGACAATGATAATAGGTTATACATAATTTTACTAGAGCAGAAATAAATCCTATTTTTTTTATTGCATAAGTAGCATAAAAGCTTACAGTTTGAACTGATGAATGCAATATAACTGACCGCATTGCGTTGGAGAGGTCGGTGTTGTAGACGCAGTACCGAAGAGTGCTGTTCAATAGACAGGCCTGAAATAACTGCAGTGAGTCGATGACCTTCTGATGGAAGTCCTCCATGGACTTGTTTGCTACTTTGAAGTACAGGTAGTCTGAGTATAGCCTATAGAAACACACAAAGCAAACACACAATGCAGGACAAAAATGTGGGGTGGCAGAATACGTTATTCAGAGATATTTGGTTATCAAATCATAACATCAAATGCAATGGCCTCTCATCTTTAATAATAATTAAATAAAATACAATTCTACAGCGAAAAACAAGCAAATTGCTTATGTTTTTTAGACTTTATACACCACTTTCCCCTCACTACTGCTGATACTCGACAAAGCAGGGGGAAAAAAATAAGTTGTTTTACCTCTCTACTGGATCTCTAAGCATGATGATTATTTTGGCATTTGGCTGAACCGTGTGGATGAAGTCTTGGGCCAGTAACAGTGGTTCTGCCTCCTCCTTGTCTCCGTGGAGATAGCTCCAAACTTGGTTATCCCACATTGTGGATGCACTTGCCTCGCCTGTCAATTCAAGAGGGAAGTGGTGAAAGGCTGAGCTATACTGTGGCACAGTAGAGTAGAATGTAAAATGCACTTTATCCTGCCCATTGAATGGAAATGCTCCTTTGTCTTGCCGCTCTTTGCTTCCCACAATACTTAAAAAAAACTTCGGCCATGAATTGATATTGCGTCAAGAAACTCAAGGCAGGGTAATCAAATCCTATAATCGCTCAAACGAGCAGGGTCAAAGCTTGTAACACAATGAACACATATTGCAGAGAACAAAATATGTGTTCATTATGTTACAAGCTTTTAACATAATGAACACACATTGCAGAGAAAGAAGATATACCACGTTGTTTAATAAGCACCAACAGCTGTGTGCAACTCTATGTGTATATCTGTTTCTCTGATGAACAGAAACAAAAAAAATAACACGCACGCACTCACGCACGCACGCACGCACACACACACACACACACACACACACACACACACACACACACACACACACACACAAAGATATCTCCCTTCATCAGGATAACATTGGTCATTAGTTATAAGCGAAAAATTGTTGATATTATTTCATTATTTCTTTTACTATTAACATAGCAGACTATTTTGTAATTTAGTTTGTCAGGTGCTATTATAAATCAGCTGCATGTCAACAGGGAGCAGGTAAGAGATGATCATCTTGGTCAAAGATGCTTAAAGAAAGCCTACATAGGTAGACTATTTTCTACACACTTACCTGTAATGAATTGAACTTCGCTATTTTCAGTGGATGAATTAGCGAGCATATGTTCCTGGATGCGATGGGCTGCCATGTCAAAGAGGTCCAGGTAATCTTCCAAAGGGAAACGCGCCTTCAGGCCATCTTTAAAACGAATATAACCTGCAACATAAATGCAAATCAGGGGACTTGTAGAGAATACATTTCTGAGTATGTCAAAAAAAAAGTAAGTCTCTACTAGCCCATTCCTGTGATGAGTTATGATTTTTTAAAGAAATAACCAAAATGCTCACTCCAGCCACTAGGGGGCAACCAAAATTAAAAAAGGAAGGAATTCCACACTTGTACAGTCCTTGTTTCACGACCATTAAGAAGTTATTTAAGGGCTCACTCTCACTAGGCAAGTTTGCCTGTTCCGTGCTGCAGGAAGATTCAGCACGATTCCCCCCTTCCCCACTCCCCCCGTTGGCCCGTGGTCACACTGCTCCCAAAGGCCGTGGCCTGGGCACGATTGCTCCTTCATACATGCGTCATCACGTCGTAATACGGTCATATATATATACGTCATCACCAAGCGTGGTGTCCAGCTGCGACTGAATGCTATTGTCGGCCCAAATTTCAAGTAAACACTCGACTTCACTATCGCACCAACGTAAACACACTCGTGAACCGCTTGCCGCCATTGTTTAAAATGATTGTTGTGGGGAAGAAGGGCATGGACCTATAAAGAAAGAAGGGCCGCGCAAGGACTACGTCATACAGCTCACGTTGCGTATCCGCGCGTGTGCGCGTGTCATCTCATTAGCATCTGTACTTTGGCCACGGCACACCTCTACCAAGTGTGCCGTGGCCAAGGGGCTGTTCCGTGCTGGAATACGGATGGCGTGGTCACACTAGCCAATCGTTCTAGACTTTAGTATGCAAATTAGCTCGGGCACGGGGCCGCGGCCCTAGTGTGAGTGGCCCCTAAAGGTGACATCACCATTACCAAAATGTCTTTGTCAAAGAGAAGAAAAGTGGACACAGAGTGCAGAGTTTTCCAGGAAAAATGGACAGAGAATTATTTATTCGCATAGGTGAATACAAAAGCAGTGTGCTTGGTATGTAATCAGCAAGTTTCAGTGCTCAAAGAATATAATATTCGGCGCCACTATGAGACTCATCATAAAGAAAAATATCACCATTTGAAAGGACAACTAAGAAAATAGGAGATAGACAAATTGTTAGCTGGTCTTAAGAAACAGCAGTCTACTTTTACTTTCAGCCGAGAGGTCAGTGATGCTGACCTTATTGCTCACGAGGTAGTGCAAGCATCCAAGCTATTTTCTGATGGTGAAGAGTTCGTGAAAACATGCATGCGGAAGGCTGCAGAAGTTGTGTTCCCTGAAAAGCGATCTGCTTTTGCCAACATTAGTCTCTCGAGGAACACTGTCGAAGATAGGGTAGCAGAGCTCTGCATTTATTGCTTTTCGGTTGCAATTGATGAGAGCACTGATGTAACAGATATTGCTCAATTGGCCATATTTATTCGGGATGTGATGAGACTTTGACAATCACCGAGTTGGTGCCTAATGTTAGATTTCAGCTTATTTCTAAACTGTTCGTATATAGACTCTGCGTTGTGTAATTTCCGTCGTAGTAGTAATTCTTGAAGTCGAAATCAAAGCAACTTGACAGGTTGGATCAGAGGGTTGAATAGATGGTTTATTCCAGGATGTAATACAGCGAGATACAGACTTAGTTTGAATAATCTATAGTGGACGCGGTTGAGGAGCAGTTTTGAGACGTGTTCCTTGGCTGTCGAACCCTCTTCTCGCCGAACCAAAGGGTACGGGCGAGTATTATATTAAAGAAAAGAACAAGAGAACAGAAGCACTCTCACCCTTGATAAGGTATATGGCCCTGGCTATGTCCCAGACAACCAGGTTGGTTCATCCTTGTTGAGACATAACGAATGGCGGAATGTTGGAAATAACACCTTGTATCAGTGTGAGAGGCACTGGCCTGTTCCTAGACTAGAAATGTTAACACAGAGAGACACTAAAATACACCAACATTCTACATTCCTCCCTCTTGATCATATTAAACATTTAAAGATTTAAAGATCACCCTTAAAATTAGAATTCAGTGTATCTACTGGTAAACCATTAACAATTAACTAAATCAATAAAAGGAAGCATAAAAGGCAATAGACAAGTAAATTCAAATCATACACAAGTAAACCAGGTGTAGGGTACTATAAAAAAAAAAAAAAAAAAAAACTCATCAGGTTACTCCTGATTAAACCAAACCAGATTCAAAATTTAAAGAATCAAGGAAGTCGACTGTCCAGGCACCTCCCTCTGCTTGGCAGTGAAGCTCCACCCTTTTTTAATAGCTTTCACTGTTCCCAGCAGAAAAGTGGTTCAGTTTCTCTAAACAAAATTAAAGTGCCCAGAGGAAGGCCTAGCCTTAGAAACTATCTGAGAAAACATCGACCCACCAAACCCACTTAGCCATCCTCCCAAAGACCAACCCGCAGTTTCCGACTTCAGCATAGCCACATTATCATAGATGTCATGTACATAATTAGACACATTCGTAGACGCATCGGGGACGTATGTGCAACATCTCTGGTGTAAATGGCGCTCGATAAAGAAACAGTACCCTTCAAGATGCACAGAAAGGAAGTCCAATAGATCCTGATGTTGGAAAATCCTTGTTCTAAGCCCGTACAATTCATGATTAAGGTCAATCAGGCCATGGCCGGAAGCGTTCGCTATAGCGTCAATAATATGTACTAAATCTCTAATCTCATCAAGAGCAACTGTGATGCCATAGTGTGGAATGATAGCAGAAAAGACTCTTTGAGTTGGAATTCCGATGGAATAAATCACGCTTAGATTTAATTGTAGCATTACCCTTCAAATGTTCCTCTGACACAATCTCCAAAGCAGGCACTCCATAGGCGACATAACATGAACCACTCCAATTAGGAGGCGGATATGAATAAGCGTCCTGCCACACACAAACATGGTCCCATTTACCGCAGGCAAGGCATCAGTGGCAATCGTCTGGCCAGGTGAAGCACCAGGCACGCGGGTTAATGGGGGTAGGGGGACATTCACCAACAGATGCTTCTCTGATATGAAGTGAGAACCTGTATTAGTGTTTAAGAGCGCTCAATAATCACTGAATATACGCTGTATGAATGGGAAAGAATTGTGTACACTGTGTTTAACTCTTTTGAGAAGAGGTGGGATAAGGGTTAGAGTCCTGAGTTTGTGTGAGGGTTAGAGTCCTTAGTGTGTGTGTGTGGGTTGGAGTCCCAGAATAAGGCCTTTGGTTTGTGGTTAGAGTCCCGACGTGTGTCTGGGTTAGAGTCCTAGAATCTGGGTAAGAGTCCTAGAATAGAAATTGCATGCAGGGTCATTCAAGTGATTTGTTCAGTACAACACCGAATGACATATTCAGCTCTCTCGTTGGGGCGCTGGACAAGGTCGGAGTGGACTGGTCCCGTGCTGTCAGCCTGGCTATAGATGGCGCACCATCAATGGTCGGGAGAAAGGCAGGCGTTGCGACAAAATTCTGAGAGAAAGTACAGACCGCAAATGGGGGACAAGATTTTTGGGCATTTCACTGTATTTTGCATCAAGAAGCGTTGTGTTGCAAAACACTAAAAATGGATCGTTATGAGTGTAGTTGTAAAAACTGTCAATTTCATCAGAGCGCGAGGTCTGAATCACCGTCAGTTTGACACTTTTCTCAGAGATAATGACATTCAGGCTGGCCTACCATGTGGTTAAGCCGAGGTGCCATGCTCAAGCGTTTCTTTGAGCTACGAGAGGAAATTGGACAGTTCATGGAGAAAAAGGGTAGCCCAGTAAAGGAACTTAAATGTATGCTGATATGTAATGCTGATATGGATCAATACAAAGACAAGATAACAGGATTGCTGCAGGAGTTCGAGCGGAGGTTTGCAGAGTTTGCAGTTTTTCGCTCGCCATTTACAGTCAAGCCTTCTGACATCTTTGCGAACAGGTGTTCTCAGTAATGAACCTAAATAAAACAAAGCACCGCGCAAGGTTAACAAACACACACTTGAGAAAAAAAGTTAATCAGCAAATAGGCCTGGGCCTAATTCTTGTGATGCTCTTTCAGAAATGTTTGCACTCTGGTGAATACAGATCTTTGAAAATAAGTTGACTCAGGTTTCATGTTAAAAGGCAATGAATATTGTGCAGTATATCATTCTCTGCTTCAGTAGCCTACAAAACAGTTTGATATGATGTAGCCCAGTGGTTTTCAAACTGTGGGGCGCGCCCCCCCTGGGGGGCGCCAGAGTTCTTCAGGGGGGGCGCGACGTGAGAAAAAAAAAAAAAAAAAAAAACCTGAAAGACGATGATTCAAATCATCAGTCGTACTTCAACTGTAGAAGTAACATAACTAAATCAATTTTCAACCGTTTATCTTCGTGCAAACCATTTAACAAATCTACACACTTGTATCTTCAATAATATCTAAACAGAATTTCGATATAATTTAAAATGTCTTCAGAATCACAGTTTTAGTTTCATACCACTTCGTTTTCAGCTGTTTTCATTGAAGACGTCAGCCCATTCTGATACACCTACTTCTAGACATCGTAACTCATTCCTTTTTCAACCGTTTACCATCGTTCAAAGCATTAAACAAATCTACACACTTGTATCTTCAATACTATCGAAACGGAATTTTGATAGCATTTCTACTTTTTTCAGAATCACAGTTTTAGTTTCAAACCGGCGTCGTTTTCAGTTGCTTATAATAATTTAGGTCACCATAGCAACGCCGGTAAACAAACCCCGCCGAATGGTCGAATCTCTGGACTGAAAAGGCAGATCTGATTCGACTCAGAAAATTCAGAGTCGGGGACCCTGAATGAATCTGTAAACTGGCAGTTTACACAGATTAAGATGTTCAAATGTATTTAAAAAAGGTTAAGCTAAAACATGCTTAGATAAAGTTGCTAAATTGTGTTGTTTAAAAACGCAAAAAGATGTAATGTTTCAGAAATATGTTTAAAAAATATGTTAAAAAATTTGTTTCAAATGTTTCAAAAATATGTTCCAAATGTTTTAAAATTATGATCGGAGATGTTTGAAATGTGTAAAATAATTAAAATAGCTTTCAAAACACAGGTATTTAGAAAAAAAAATTGGGGGGGGGGGCTCAGCTGAATTTTTTTCTCTGAGGGGGGGCTCACTCTCTCACACTTTGAAAACCCCTGGCCTACATAATCACGGATCATAAGGATCTATATCAGTACAACACATTTATTCACAGATAGGCCAATGGAATTGAAATAAAATGCATTTCACATTCATTAACAACTGGATTATTTTTATAGAGTTGAGTGAATACATTTTTACAACTGAACACCTGAACCAACTCACCACACTAAACCAACTCAAGTGGGAGGTATGAAGAAAGCTATCATACTGCCTTGAAAATGTAAATGTGCACATATAAATAAAATAAACAAACATAAAAGTTATAGCAGTGCATGAGCAATGAGATTAGGCTACATCAGGGGTTTTCAAAGTGTGAGAGAGTGAGCCCCCCCTCAGAGAAAAAAATTCAGCTGAGCCCCCCCCCCCCCCATTTTTTTTTCTAAATACCTGTGTTTTGAAAGCTATTTTAATTATTTTACACATTTCAAACATCTCCGATCATAATTTTAAAACATTTGGAACATATTTTTGAAACATTTGAAACAAATTTTTTAACATATTTTTTAAACATATTTCTGAAACATTACAACATCTTTTTGCGTTTTTAAACAACACAATTTAACAACTTTATCTAAGCATGTTTTAGCTTAACCTTTTTTAAATACATTTGAACATCTTAATCTGTGTAAACTGCCAGTTTACAGATTCATTCAGGGTCCCCGACTCTGAATTTTCTGAGTCGAATCAGATCTGCCTTTTCAGTCCAGAGATTCGACTATTCGGCGGGGTTTGTTTACCGGCGTTGCTATGGTGACCTAAATTATTATAAGCAACTGAAAACGACGCCGGTTTGAAACTAAAACTGTGATTCTGAAAAAAGTAGAAATGCTATCAAAATTCCGTTTGATACAAGTGTGTAGATTTGTTTAATGCTTTGAACGATGGTAAACGGTTGAAAAAGGAATGAGTTACGATGTCTAGAAGTAGGTGTATCAGAATGGGCTGACGTCTTCAATGAAAACAGCTGAAAATGAAGCGGTATGAAACTAAAACTGTGATTCTGAAGACATTTTAAATTATATCGAAATTCAGTTTAGATATTATTGAAGATACAAGTGTGTAGATTTGTTAAATGGTTTGCACGAAGATAAACGGTTGAAAATTGATTTAGTTATGTTACTTCTACAGTTGAAGTACGACTGATGATTTGAATCATCGTCTTTCAGGGTTTTTTTCGGGGTTTTTTTTTTCTCACGTCGCGCCCCCCCTGAAGACCTCTGGCGCGCCCCACAGTTTGAAAACCACTGATGTAGGCTACAAATGTAGGCTGAATGATAAAAGCATAGTACTTTAAAACAACTGGTCCGGCCCCCCACTTGAGATCAGATGGGCTGTATGTGGCCCCTGAACCAAAATTAGTTTGACACCCCTGATCTAAATGGTTTACTGCGGCATGCGTATTTTCCTGGGCAACTCTCCTCACCAAATGTAGCTCTCATGAGAGGTAACAGAACCATGTTTATGGCTGTCAGTCCCACACACGCACACACACAAACAAACACACACACACACACACACACACACACACACACACACACACACACACACACACACACACACACACACACACACACACACACACACACACACACACACACACACACACACACATCCATGATTGCAGCCATATTGGGGGCCAAATATCAAGAAGGTGGGAGTAAGGTCTGGTTACTCCCTCAGGTACACTGACACAATTGGCAGCCAGGGCGAAGCAGAATTTTAACTGAGGAGTTCAATTAGTGATTTAAAGAAAAATCTAGAATATGGAATTTTGCAGGTTTGTTCCTGTAAGCAAATGTGCAGAAAAGGTGTCTGTATCAATACCTTTTCTGACACTAGATTCCATCTATTTCAGATCTGAAGCCACTTCCACATTATATAAATAACTCAGAAGGAAGGTTGATTCTGAAAACAGACCAGCTCTTTCTTGGACAAACAAATAGCTATAGACTGGCAATGATGACCAATTTATATTTTAAGTTTCTAAATTAATGTCAAACTAATCAAATGTCATATATAAATGATAATGTACAGATAATTGTTTATTGTTTGCATTTTAACTAGCCATTAGAATACCCAGAAATAGAGAAAATAAATTAATGCTAGCCCACAAATGTATGTAAGAGAGTCAGTTGAAGCAACCTTGTCCTAGGGTTGCTTCAACAGGACACGGAAGGCACATACATACTTATATTGCATAAACCCATCGATAGCACATCAGACTCCTTCTACTCCTTCTTCACAACTCAAAACACATCTGTTTAAAACTGCCTATTTCATCTGATGCCAATTGCTTTGTCTCTTACTACTGTTTTTCTTTTTCTCTTTATCTTATTGTTGTTTCTTTTTAATGACTTTTGTGTATCTTTGTATGGTTTCCTTGAGTGCCGAGAAAGGCGCCTTCAAATTACATTTATTATTATTATTATTATTATTATTATTATTATTTTATCATTGCAAATCCTCTACTCCTGTAACAAGAAGCTGTATATTCAAACAACATCTAAAATAATCCAAAAACAATCTATGACCCAACAGTCAGAAGAAGCACATGAGAAGGGTCTCACCGAAGCGTTTCCTTGTCCACCAGTGGGGCTCCTTCATGGTGGTGAACTTAATCTCCCCGTGCAGGCGCAGTCTGTGAAACAAGTCGGTGGTGCCACACTTCGGCTGACCGATGATGTAGAAGTACGGCAAGCAGCGCAGCCGGTACACTTTGCCGTCTCTGTGGTGCAGGTGTCCCTGGAAGCTAGTCCTCATGTTGTCACAGACTGTTTTGAAGCTCTTAGAGCGCAGCGTGAACAGGTTCCTCCAATACGGGTCGACGCCGGGCTCGCTCAAATACTCGGCCAGCCAGCACGGGTTCTTGACTTGGGGAAGGAACCATTGAGGAATCGCGGAAAACAACTGTTGAATGGAAATGAGGCAATAGTCCCAGTTATCCACACATAAACAGTGATGTTGTGAGGATCTTACCATGTCAAAGTAACTAATATATAATGTGAATAATTATGTCATTAACGGATCCAATCCCCACAAGCCCCAATAAAATCATGCGCAACAAGAGGAAATCAACAAGTGGAACGCGACTGACCTCTGGGTCGGAGCCAATAACCTCTCTCTCGTCTGGGACTCTCCTGGGTGTGTAGTCCAGTTTGAATAGGATGTTCCTCAACAGGGATCTCATGTCCAGGGAGGGCCTCAGCGGGGAGGGGGCCGGAGTTATCAGAATTCCTGTCTTGTCCCACGTCAGGATGTAGGAAGCCACGATGAAGAAGGACAACGTCAGGCCAAACAGGAAGCTCACCACCTTGAGCTTTGTGCTACCGGCCCTCAGGTAGCTCAGTGGAGACAGTGAGATCCATTTGATGACTAGGGAGGTTCCTGAATTGTGATTGGAGCCATCCGCCTCAGATGAGCTTTGGAGGCAGTGTTTGTTGTCCATCACGTCACCAGTACTAGCGGTCACAGCTCAGTGGTAACACACCGACACAGAGGGCAGGATGTGCACACACACATTGAAACACTGCTGATGTCTCTAAGCGGTGTGTCATGTCTGGAGACAGCCCGGCATTCATCGCTCCAAGCAACATGAAAGTCGTTGTTTGCCTTCAAATCCAGCATTCTAGCTCCAGATCTTCTAGAGCCGGGATTTGGCGGGACCACCTATTACACAAACAGAAGAAAGAAAATAAACTATTTTGAGTCCTTTTTTTATTATTACAAGTGCAGAAAGGTAGCACTCTGTGGTTTTAACATGGTAATTTGATAGCTTAATGTCATACGCTAATATTAAGAGTAACTCAAGCCTGGGGTAATAGGTATGATCACTTCAAACAAGTCAGTGGTCAAGCAGAGAGTGTTTGGTCTGGCGGACAGGATAGGTGTGCCAGCCGTTCACTGTGGGCATCCAAGGGCAGCATAATGCTTGGTCTGTAATTCAAAACTAAAGACACAGAATTATTCCCTGTGAGATGGTACCCTGTAGAGAGAGTGAACGTATATAAAAAAATAACATGTGATAGTGAAAATGAAAATATAATACTGACCATCGTCTCAATATATATATACATTCATAAATAAAGTTGATACATATACAAACAAAAACAACAGCAGCATGGCAGAACACAAAGTTCCCACAGCCTGCCAGAAGCACCTACGCACGCCATTTGTCTCTGGATCCAGGTAAACATTGTTCCCTGCTCTCTCCAGTATCGACCTACGCCCATTAGGAGAAGTGGCTACTTGCAGTGAAAAAACCAAACTCTGCAAGAGAGACACATACTGAGTGGATGAAGAGACCAGCGTTGGAGAGAAACCCAACATACGCACCTGAGAACGTTGGAGAGGAAATAAATAAAGTGAGGATGAGACTAGAATCAGACCTCCTGGGAGGAGGATTGATCGGTAGTTGTACCGCCCCCAGGGGAGACGGGAGACTAAGTAAAGACGCTGCAAAGCCTGACATAGTTGTGTTGCCTTAAAAGCCCCAAATTCAGAAACAGGACTATAACTTATAATGCTTATAACATGTAATGCATGGCTTACATGACTGAGATAGGGGATTACTATATTAGTGTTGGTAATGAATAGCTGTTGAGTGTCAATAAGCTCGAATAACAACCTCTATTGGGTTTGGAAGATAAAGATAACGAAAGGCCATGCCATTTTGGTAATTACAAATCTCAGCTTTGGCTGTCGATCGCCCTGGACAAATGACAGGACATCAGAGAAATCCACGCCCCAGTAGAAACAGCTTGATGGTGATTACTTAGCAACACAATATGGTGTACTAGATCCAGATTAGTTATGAAGAATGCTATGGAACACATTTAGAGGAATGGTTGGTCGAGAATTGCTTTGCTATTAAATGTAAGCTAAAGTGGCTAGATCATTTTATAAATAAGAGCAATCAAATATATTGAAATAGATAACAAAAATAATTTGCCTTCCAAGTATCATCTAGAAATTAAACTTAATAAAATGCACTTCAACAGTGAAAGTGGTTTATTAAAAAGACAAATCGATTTTAAGATATGGATATCAAAAGTTCACGGACATACATACACGCCAGTAGCCTACTTGTGAGAGGTTTCATGTGGAGCTTAACAGTAGTTATTGGATTCAAATCGAGCTGACAGATTCATTCTTCAGCATTAAACAAAGTGATTGGCAGTTGAATATTCTCCTGCTTCCAACACAAGAACCTACACGAGCCACATGTACAGGTTTTGTTTTTGCAACCGAATGCATATTGAGGCCCTTTACAGTTTACAAAGGTGCTATAGATTCAGATCAATCAAGAAGCAGCAAACGCCCACACGCTCACATTAACATCTAATTTTCTGAAAGGACATTTTGTGTTCCTACGGGCATCAAATAACATACTGCAACCGTTAAAGATCCCATGGCATGAAAACTTCTGTCTGTGTGTGTGTGTGTGTGTGTGTGTGTGTGTGTGTGTGTGTGTGTGTGTGTGTGTGTGTGTGTGTGTGTGTGTGTGTGTGTGTGTGTGTGTGTGTGTGTGTGTGTGTGTGTGTGTGATTACACACACTGTAACGCAAGTGTTGTACACTTCTTTGTTATTTGGATAACCGTTCTTCTGTTGGTGTTATGGTGCATAACACGGTTCTTTGACGTCTCTGGTATTTCCACAACGAGACTCGTAGTTGGGGTTACTTCAACCATCGTTGAACCCCGCTGCCGCGAGGCAGCAACACTACCGAGCACCACGGCCCGGCGGCGGGCAGCGGGCAGCGGAGACGGGCAGCGGGCAGCGGGCGGTTCAGTCTACTTCAGATTGATGTGGAAGTGGAAGAACCAGACGTCAGAGAACCCGAAGCAGTCGTTTGTGATTCATGATATCGTCTGGAGGCGCACACAGCTTTTGGCCGTGATAACGTGTATTATATGATATGTGTCATGGTCTGTCGGTTTCCTTGTCTTGCTTTGGTGCGTTTCCTGTTTTACTTTGGTATCTCTATCTTGTTTCTCCCCATGTCCGGTCGAGTTTCCCTCCTGTGTGATTACTGCTCCCTCCCCTAATGTGTTTCAGCTGTTACTCGTTGCGTGGCCTGTTTGTGTTTGGTATTGTCTTTTCCTTGTCTTTCCTTTGTTCCTCGTCGGATCATTTTAGTTCATGGTGAGTTGTGTCCTCTGTGTTCCCGGTGTTACCTCTGTTACCCGCGTCACCCGTGTTCCTTGCCTTTTGCGTTAATAAATTATCCTTTTATTGAACTGTCTGCTATGGGGTCCTACCTGCCTGCCTGCCACCCGCTAACCGTGACAATATGCATTATATGATATTATTTAGATATAGAGCTCCAGGACTGTAACGCAAGTGTTGTACACTTCATAACCGTTCTGCTGTTGGTGTTATGGCGCATAACACGTCGGGTTCTCTGACGTCTCTGGCATTTCCACAACAAGACTCGTAGTGGGGGTTATCTCAGCCATGGTTGAGAAGGAATTAGGGGAAAGGAACTTTGGCTTTCACTCGCTGAAATACATGAACCACGACATTGAGGAGAAAGGGATGGTTGCCCGCGATTGTCTCCCGCTTGAGCCCCGCTTCCCGCTGCCCGCTGCCAAGGGACCACCGCCTCGGCGCTGTCCGCTGCCCGCTACAGGAGGCGGTTGTGCCTAAGCGCTGCCCGCTGCTGAGGTGGTGGTCCCTCGGCAGCGAGACTCTGGCAGGAAACAATCGTGGGCAACAATCCCTTTCTCCTCCATGTCGTGGTTCAGTCTACCTCAGATTGATGTGGACGTGGAAGAACCAGGGATGTCGGAGAACCCGACAGTCGTTTGAGATTCATAATATCGTCTGAACACAGCTTTTGGCCGTGATAATATGTATAATATGATATCGATATCTGCTTAATGTGATATTATTTAGAGAAAGAGTTCAAGGACTCCCGCCGGAGCACCCAGATAGTTCTAGAATATTTACAGAGCACGGCCAAAGGCTGTGCGAGCCTCGCCATTGCGATACATCCACTGTAAACAGAGCGCATGTAACGGGGGGTTAGGCAGGACCCAAGTGCACAGACTGACAATGGTGACAGTGCAGTCCAAAGGTTTATTGTTGGCACAGATGATCAGGATCAGGCCGGCAGAGACAACAGGGGCAGGCAAGAGTTCGGGGACCGGCAGGTAATCAGCTAGACTGGGGGTTCTGTCGGCGGGCGGTTAGTCGGGCAGGCGAGGGGTCGGTATCAGGAGGGCAGACAGGCAGGCGAGGAGCAGGAAACAGGGAAGCAGACAGGCCGGCAGGGACTCAGTGGTCAGACAGGCGGGTGGTCAGACAGGCGAGGGTTCGGGAACAGGCAGGGTCAGCGTTGTAGGAACAGTTCTGGGGTTGCGGGAAAGCTCTGTGAGTAACGAGAGACGATCTGAGCAGAGACTGAGTGGAGCGAGAGGATTTATATAGAGAGAGCACAGGTGAAGGTGGTTGGGTTAATTAGGGGAGATCAGGGCGGCAGGCAGGTGATTGGGAAAACCAGGGGCGGACCATAACACCGCATGGTACCGTGGCCGCAAGCTGCTCAGGGCCACACCCCCACCCTCCTCCTTGACCCACCTCTCTCCTCTTCAGTTGCATTAAAGCTACAGACACCGAAACGGTGCGTTTGGGGAAAGCTCAATGTGCGACTGGCTCGTAGTGGCTGTAATTCTGCACCACGGCTGAATTTCAGGAACGTCTTCAAATACTGTTTTAGGGGCCCACTCATATCTATATTAAAGCATCCATAAGGTAGCATGCCATGGGACCTTTAATACCTTCTCCTTCCAACCCCCAGCGCAAATAATTAGATGACTTTAAATTACGTGATCACAAGATCACACAGGATTGGAAAATAAGCATCCGATTGTTGTTGTTGTTGTTGTTGTTGTTGTTTTGGGACTTGAGTGAAGATAGCTGGGACACTCTCCTGAAATTGGAGCTAGACTTTCCTAACTTAAAACAACAAACAAGTCCAAGTCCATTTTTCATTGCATCTTGACCTAACCTGAAGGAAAACAAGTATTCTGGACTTGGTACCAGACACTGAGTGCAATTGGGTTTAGAAGGATAACATTTCAAGACACGAAATAAGAGGAGCACAAGAAAAGCAGACTGAAAACCTAACGAATACCTACATCTAGCCTAATAGGCCGAGATAGAATACCGAAGATCAGACCAATACTATAATAGAAATGCTGACTTGAACACAAAACAGGTGAGCACATCTAACTGTAATTAACTAAAAATTCACCTGTGTCAAACAGGTCTAATTATTAAGACAGGCAAGACCTAGCCCCTTGCAAAGGTTATTTGCATCTGGATTAGGACATCCAATAACAGCAACTTATCAATCTTGTAAAATCCATACAACCAACGCAGGCAGACTCGGCTGACAGTGACTTTGAATACACTAGCCTGTTCCTGGTAAGGTCCAATCCAATACGATTCCAATACCATCCTTAACATGTGAATTTTCCTTACTCTGACACAGACTTGACATTTTAATGCCAACTGTACCTGGAGCCTCGTCACACTGCCATTCGGCCCATGAATGGCCGTATAAGACCAAACTTACACGGCAAGGTGAAATATTTTAAGGCAGCCAACCATTGTGTAACTTGGGTGAACTTCCTGGTGCACAACCAATAGGAGAACAACCATACATTACCATATGCCAGCGAGGAAGGGGACGGGTGGGTCCACAACCATAGACACAACAACCACAGAAGACAACACATAAACACGGCGAGTCCCAAACAAGCTGAAAAATGAGTTGTGAATCCCCATATGGTATAACTGTCATACAAAAAGATTGTCATTCGTCGTGGATGTGACGCATATCATGATAGGGAATAAGATTGACCGGTCATAGTGCACATTAAAAGAAACTACAGTAGACCGACTTTCCCAGTGGAAAAGGGTGCACAATCAAAATCTGCACAGTTCCACCACATTATATGACACACTACAATAATAAAAGACGTCAACATGTGTGGTTGTGTGTGTGTGTGCATGTGTGTGTGTGTGTGTGTGTGTGTGTGTGTGTGTGTGTGTGTGTGTGTGTGTGTGTGTGTGTGTGTGTGTGTGTGTGTGTGTGTGTGGGGGTGTGTGTGTGTGTGTGTGTGTGTGTGTGTGTGTGTGTGTGTGTGTGTGTGGGGGTGTGTGTGTGTGTGTGTGTGTGTGTGTGTGTGTGTGTGTGTGTGTGTGTGTGTGTGTGTGTGCGTGTGTGTTTGTGTGTAGCCCTGTTTTTTTTCTTTCAGTGGCTCTCTTGGAGATATTACCCATGAAATTTTTGTTGGATATCGTCATGCATCATGACAGCACGAAGAGCATCCATTTCATCGTGTTTGCTTGGCTTCTAGTTGGACACATAACGTATTGTGCAGAGATGAGGTGATCCATGCTACGGTTTCTAGAGAAGCGTGAATATATTGAGGCTCTGGAAAAAGAAAAAACAGAAAGAGTTTGAGCCGCTACACCTATTCTGACTTTTCAACAACGGAATCTGCCTGGATTGACACAAGCTGCCACGGCATTCCTTAGGGGACAACTGGCAGACAGGTGCAGACTTTAGTAAATGGGATTTTCTTTTTTTACTATTTTACCATTCATGTGTACGTTTTTCATGCACATGCACAAATATCTTTTGAGTGGAAAACCAGACTACAGCAAACAACTTCTCGGGTTAAACAGAGTGGAGGCTGTCCGCAGAGCATCTTATTTGAAAAACATTGTATTTAGCTTAAATTAGGTAAAGCCTTGTTTGACTGATTTGACTTTGCAGCATCCACCAGCTTGATGAGATTGTTAGATCTATATATTCTAAAATGCCATCAACGTTGGGGGGACTTAATTACCGTTGCTAATCAAGGTGGATTAATCACGTTGTAAAAGCCAATAAGATGTGAGTGCGCGCGGGGATTTCACTACTTATTGATTGATCTGAATCAATAGCACCTCTTTAAACTGTGAAGGGCCACAAGATTTGGTTGCAAAAAACAAAACCTGTAGATGCGGCCTATGCAGGTTCTTGTGTTGGAAGCAGTTGAATATACAATACAGCTGCCAATTAATGTGTTTAATGCTCCAAAGGAATCTGTCAGTGTGATTTGACTCAAAGAATTACAGTTAAGCTGCACTTGGAGCAACAGAAACCTTTCACAAGTACTGGCGTGTTATTTGACGGTGAACTTTTAAATTCCTTAATCTCAAAAGGCTCATCGATTTATGATTGTAATATGATTATAAACCACTCTCTGTTAAAGTGCATTTTATTATATTCCATTAGGTGTTACATGGAAACCAAACTGTTGATGTTACCTATTTCAATGTTTGATTACTTATCTGATTTGTATTATTTCTAAAATATCTATCCATACATGTTGGTAATGTAAATTAAGCTCTCCTGCCAAACTAACTGCTGCAAAAACAAATGGCCTTCATTCCATCTAGCACATTCCTTAAGTGATGCATTACAGGATCCTTTGTTAACATTTGTGGTGGACCCCCAGTGTCCAATCTAAACAAACACTGGGGTACAATGTAACTACATCGCTTTCTCACTCTCATATACACACATATTTCCCTCTCCTTTCATACAGCTCTCTCGCTCTCATGCTTGAGACATTACCTAAGCTAAAACTGAGAGCTGTGCCAACGAAAACACAGCTCTTTTAGTACTCCCATCGCCAGATATTTTGATTCAATCAAGGGGGGAACCCAAAACCGTCCGTCCTGACAGAACACACACTAGGCCTGGGCAAACCTCTGTGAGGTGGGCACTCGTTGGGGATTCAGTTGTTTAACTTAAGCTTCATATTTACTGCTAGGACACAAAAAAATAAGACGGAATGAATCAAACACTCGATTGTTCACAAGATTGTGTTTGAATCGCTATGCATTGATGACAAAAGGAAATAGATGAAAAAAACACAGAGGATCCCACGGACATTGGGGGAAAGCTGAATGGTGAACCAATCAGGTGGGATTATCGAAAGGGCATCGATCTACCAGTCAAGTCCCCCAGCCGATGGAGCAGACTACAGTAGAAGGAAAACGCCCGGGCACATCCTCACATTCGGACACATGATGCCATAGAAGATGGAAGGAATTCACAACCATTTAATTGTATCTTGGAACAGATGTTTGGGTGAGAAGACCCTTTTCACTCCAGTTCCAGAATTAAACAGACATTAAACCATAGATGTAAACAGGCCTGGACTGTTACGTGCTAGAGAACACCCTAATAAATAAAAGCTAGACACGAGGCTTCTGCCGCTTGGGTCTAAATGTTTACAGTAGTTTATCTTTACTTCACAGCAGTGTAATGTCAGCCCCGCTTGTGGTTCATCTCCTAGGGCGCCAAGAATCCATGACTCCTGGAAGAAATGACTGAAACATTCTGCAGCTGTTCGGTAAGGGGGAATTCTTCCTCCAAAATAGGTTATTTTATGAAACCAATATACAAGTTGCAAAGGGAATGTGTGTTGGGGTTGGGTTTGGGCCACCCCATAATGAATAAAATATGCATGAATAAACTAACCGATGCGAGACGTTAATGTTTAGACAGAATGATCCAATAAGTGTCTTAATGGGTCCCTCAACCCCGTTTATGTATAGTTTCATGCTTCCTCTCCCAGCGTGGCTCGTATTAAGTTTCAAAATAAAGGCAAACATTGATAAGAAATTACCACGGTCAGCTCAAAATTTGGTTTGCATGTTGGAATGGTGACCGACTCAATAAAGTTATTAAACTATCATAACAACATTATTCATGTTTTTTAAGAAGATGGTCAAACTACTCACGTTCAAGTTTGACGGCTGAGTCACTGCATCTCTGTTCTAAAAAACAATTGCGCCCATGCGAAAAATAAAGAATATAGCCGTATGGCCTTGTGGAAAGCTATTTAAATCTCCGGTTTAAATGACGTTAAGAGATTGTCGGAACTGCCGAGCGAGTGAGGGTTCCTCCGTGCTGATCCATCCCAGTCGCGTGTGGCAGACCACGGCGCGTAGCTCCGAAACGAGAGGAGGGAGAGGAAGGTGCGCATGGGCCGGAGCGTCGGGATGAATAAAAGGCTAGATCTGCTCCCCAAAACGGCCAATAGACGATGAATGTGAATGAGGCAGAACGTTTTTACGTGCAATGTGAACTAGAATTATGCCTCACAAGGTATATCATTTAACACTATAGATTCATTGATTGATTGGGTGTCATTAGAATAAAGTAGCTTGTCCTGATTAGTCTGCATTCTTGCTGTGGAGGATTTAAAAGTAAATAACATTGACAGATCACAAATGACTTGTTTTTCATGATGATATTTGATAACTATACACTATGCCTATACGTGCACTCTTTTTTTCTGTAGGCCTATTGTATGTAAGTTTTCTGATGTTAATGTTGAGTAATTGTTACTGTTATGTCATCATAAATATCTATGTGTTAACTTCAGGTCCGATTATAAATGTCTAAAGTCTTCATATAGTACTATCCATGCATCCTAATTGTCTATAGAACCAGCTATTTCTAACATGTTCATGTATTATTTGAAGTTGTACATTTCACTCATGATTCTCTACTCATGAAGGTCTACATCTGTTTACACTTATGTTTAATGGTATACACACAGGCAACATTATGATAAAAAAAAGCCACAAATGACTGAAATACCGGATGATGGGACCATGACAAATATTTTTCCGTTTTCGTTCATTAATGTCAAAACAAATGTGTGAATAATGACTAGTGAGTTAATATGTAAATCCTTCATTACATACACTCACAATTCCTGAATTAATTTATTCAAGAATTGGTGGATCTAATTACAAATCTGAGACTTCTGTAAGATATTGTGTGTAGAAAAACGAAACACAAAATACTACATAATACTAAATACTACAGAATAATAATATAATATGTTTCACAAATTTCAGACAGCAATTTTAGTTCCACCGTAAACCATCATTATGTTTAATGGTGGTGTAGATGTATAAACCATTGTTAGGGTACATGGTGGAGTTGTATAAACCATCGTTATGGTTCATGGTGGAGATGTATAAACCATTGTTAGGGTTCATGTATAAACCATCTTTATGGTTCATGGTGGAGATGTATAAAGCATCGTTAGGGTTCATGTATAAACCATTGTTGGGGTTCATGGTGGTGGAGATGTATAAACCTTATGGTTCATGGTGAAGATGTTTAAATCATCGTTAGGGTTCATGTATAAACCATATGGTCATGGTGGTGAAGATGTATGAACCATGGTTAGAATTCATAGTGGGATGTATAAACCATCGTTATTGCTCTTAAACCATCGTGTCATCATCTGGTTCAGGAGGAATAAAGATAGAAACACGTCTATCCTGGGAATCTGCTAACTTGGGTTGGCAGTTCCAAATGGTTCATTTCTGACAAGTGAATAAAGTTGACTCTGCTGTTCAAGGAGATAGAGTCTCATTTAAATAAGCTGCATCCCCTGCAGAACACATCCATATGCATGAGACCAAGTGTCTAATTACTTACGATTCCCAGTAAAAAAAGAAGAAGTGATTCATACACATTTTGCAGAGCACACCAGCTGCATGTCAATGTACTCTTTCAGATACACACCTTCACCATCACCTGGCTGATCTGACCGTTCCGGCTGATCAATATAGACGTGCTGCCAAGGCTGCTTGCTAATATACTTTTTGCCAAGCATTATCAAGTTGCACAGATACCATATTCTAAGACCTTTTTAACATGCTATGGCATTTCTGTAAAATAACAATAATGGCTTACTTATAAAAACAGACTAGACATCTAATCTGCTGTAAGATATCGACACCGATGTAGGATATCCGATACAAACACCCCTTACCCAACATTTATTTTCTCTCTCTGTGAGAAAATAAATGTTGTTCTGCTTTACTTTGGAGCTGCTCTAAACATTAGAGCAGAAGTGCTAAAGTAAAAGAGAGAAAAGCATTTAAATAATGCAATTTGTTTATGCCAACAGCAGTACGTGAGGTATAATAGTTTAAAAACAGGCTTGTGCTCCTGCATCATTTGACTGAGGAAGAAGAAGGCCAAGCTCTCTGTCTTGCTCTGTGTTCTTAGCATGGCTAGCTCACCTTTTCAACCTTAAGTTTCAATCACACACCCCCAACTGAAAACTCACATGCATACAGTCCATGTCCAATACTAAACGCATAATAGTCACTCCACACATATGTATGTTTATAGAGTAGCCATCGTTTCAGACAAGACTGATAAAACTTATAACTAAGGTGTGCACATTTATTTCCGTCATCTTTGGGGAAAGGCCCTTATATTGAATTATCAACCACAATTATAACAAGGCACAATTCAGTCCTTTTACCCTGGTTCTGACATATTTCTACTTTCTTACTGGAAAATTACTCTGACTTGTATAACAATCAAACAACAATAATAACAATTTATAAAATCTTCCTGCAAACACAGTGTACTATGATTTATTCTCTTGCTATCGTCAGTTTCTGGAGCGATATATCATTTTCGAGCGTTCATGGTACACAGACGACTGGGTTTGGTAATCTTGAGTTGAGGTGACATTTCACAGTCATTTAAGGATACAGACTGGTGACTCACTTTGACCTGAGATATCGTTTTCATTTCTTCTTGGGTTGTGCAGGTTTCGGTGCTGCTGGTTTTTCAATTGCACAAATCCCTTTAGCAGCCTTCTCTCTTTTCATTCATAGCAGATAACACATTTTAAAGGAGGTATTAAAATGGTCAAAGTTAAACTGAAGTTTTGGCTAAACCAGTGGCGATATTCAACCATTCATGAACTCCTAATCTACGCTATTCTTATGATTCAGTAATGCATTCCTTCCCTTGTGAAAGTGGTCTGGCAGACGTCTAAGGAGACGACAGACAAGAGGCAGATAGAAGTGTCTCAATTGGACCGTCATGCATTCTTAGTCTTAGTCTCTTGTTCAAGCACGGTAGCTCAGTCGGGATCATCTGTGTAATCTTAGCAACACTGAAAACGGCTAAACAAATAAGAAGCAGCAGGGGCCGTAATCATAATGCCAATATTACAAACATAGCAAAACATAAATGCATGCCAGAATAAATCTCAGTATGGATGTTTCTCACGCTGCAGTCTTACTGTGTCACGACTTTCGAGCGCCGCAGTAAATGCTCTCTTCTAAAGGGCACAGAGATTCACTGTCACTGACCGTATATGGCTTCCCTTTAATTCCCTTCCAAACTGTTGGAAACCAACGTGAACCTCTTTATTCAACCTCAGCCTGAATCACACTTCCTAGAACCTGAAAGAACACACCACGTTATGCGGCTCTTTCCGCTGGGTGATTGCTGTTCAATACTCAAGAGAGCAGATTCAATCCAGCACTGAGTAACACAAGTAGGACTATGTTACAAAATGAGACTCTTGAAGTGCATCTCCATATGGCCAAGTTATTGTTATGATTATGGTTATGGTTTGCAAGAATACATACACATTTCAGCACTATCACTACCACACATATGAGATTGAATATATAATAGCTGTTTTGGGTCTTGTGGCATATGCTATGACTAAAGCACAGTTCAATTCATCAGTAGCACATTGAAGTTTAGAGTCAGACTCAGCATTCGGAAAATGCATTGTCTACCCTCATGGTTGGAAACTCTTCTTAAACATGAGCCAACATGTGTCACGAACGCTCCATAATAAAAAAAAACACAGAGTACACACTGCAATGTCAAGAATAGAAAACAAAATACCAGAACAATTTGTCCTCCTCCCTAGCTCTCTCCCCCTCTCTGTCCATCTTATCTCGGCCTCTCTCCCTCTCGCTCGGCCTCTCGTTCGGTCATTCCCTCTCACAAGCTCCTACTCCCTCTGTTTCCCGCTCTCTCCCCTCTCCTGACCTCTATCTCTCTATGGAGCTGCTTCCTGTCTCTCTGGAAGGGCACAACCAAAAAGACAGACCCACTCACACGCTCACACGCTCTTACACACACACACAGTCCTCCATTCATTTGATTTATTCTAGCATCGCGCCTGTTACTCGGCAGAGGATGAGTAAAGCCAACAGGGCTAGTAGATGGAATTTTCTCCCCCTTCACACACACACACACATACATATCAACACACACATGCACATGCGCACACGCACATTCACATGCACACACACACACACAAACACACAGACACACAACAACACACCCACACGCACATGCACTCACACACACAAATCCACACACACATGCACGCACATACATGCACAAGTGTGCTCAAACACATACAAACATACTTGCAGGCGCGCACAAGTCTAAAAGCAGGCATGTGCACATTCACACACATAGAGGGCAAGACAGAGATGTACACACTTTAACGCTCATGCATACATATGAAGACCGGCAGAGGCACTGATGGTAATAACATCTGACCTTGCCCCCAGAGAATGGTCCTGCATGCATTCTAAACAAAAGCCTCTCTGCTTATGAACCAAAATGACCCTAAATCCATCACAGAACATTTAGCGCTGTTTATCTCCACAACAAATAAATAGAAAAATAGCAATCTGGCAATGAAGCAATATTAAGACAAATTGCAGGATAAAAGTTCCCACTGTGTGTGTGTGTGTGTGTGTGTGTGTGTGTGTGTGTGTGTGTGTGTGTGTGTGTGTGTGTGTGTGTGTGTGTGTGTGTGTGTGTGTGTGTGTGTGTGTGTGTGTGTGTGTGTGTGTGTGTGCGTGCGTGCGCGTGCACGTGTGTGTGTGTCTGTGTCTGTATCTGTCTGTCTGTCTCTGCCTCCCTTCCAGCATGTGCTGTGAGGGAGTTCAGAGCTAGGTAATACTTTCCTGGATTTGTCGGATTCTGTTCCTAATCATTTGGGTTTTAATTTGTTTTATATGCTGACATACTGCACACATGGTTGACCACTGTCGCCTCCACGTGGTGCCATAGGGGTAGAACATGCTCTTACACAGAAACAACAACTTTAAGGTTGGCCCATTGCGTGCTTGCACTGCAGTTATTATGTTATGATATTTATTTTAATCCCCACAGTTTAAAGTTTATATCGCCTATAATGCACAACTCTCTGCGTTAGGAAATTGTGTAGTATAGTTCTATGGCCATAAATAATAATATTAATTATAAACTGCTTTTTATTTGAAACATCATCCAAGATGTATGCAATTGTTATGGATTTTTGGCTTCCAGGGATGAGGCATTGATTAATGACGTTGAAAGTAATTTGTTCCCACAGGTGTATCTATAATGTATATGCATAATATATACTGCATAGAGCCTGCATACTCTGAAAGCTAAATCGGTAACACGCTTTGATTGCACAGTGCAATTTAACTATTTGAGTGCTTTGTTATCACCACCAAGGTTATATGAAAGAAATACACCTCATCTAATGAAAGATGGGATCTTTCCTCTGATCAGATTGGTTCTTATATTTTGTTCCCCTTTTTCTTGCATGATGGCAGTAGAGTTTACCACTCAAACATATGACTGCGATACTGAAGATAGGGACCACAGACGTCTACTTCTACTAACTCTGATGCAATTTCTTATAAATGTGCGATGTCCCTGTAAAAATAATCAATACAAATATATACTTCTTTCTGATGATGTAAAATGGAAATTAACCAATGCAGATTTTGTTATTGAATATATAAGGTTTAATAAAAATCCAGCCATTAGACAATTCATAATATATGAATAACTAGTTCTGCTTACTTCCAAACATATTTATAAACAACACAGAAGGTTTTACATTAAGGTCTTTAATTAACACTCTTTATTAAATGCAAAATAAAATAAAATGGACAAATAAATTAGCTACTCATGCGCTGTTGGGATACATAGTGTTGGGCGGTTGCAGGATCAAATGTGACTTGTGAGGGGAGAGTATAGATTATATTAAACAGTTGGTTCTGCTCAGTGAACACAATGACGTACAGCACCTCTGCTTTCCTGTGTCACAAAAATACATTGCAAAACAGTTAGAAGATAGTCTCTTGACTTTGTCCTTTGCTCTCAAGAACCTTGACCTCTGTGGAAAAGATGTAGGCATATGTTCATACATTTGACCAGAATTACCAGAATAATCCTTTGAGGACACAATGATGAATGAATGAATAGCAGTTATCTTCACGTGGCCCAGTCCAAATTCTGGCATAATGAATATAATATGTCCATCCTTTTCCATCCATCCATTTCCATATACAGCTATATACAGTGTAGTGTACTTTTGTGTCCATTCAATTAGTTCAGCTAATTGTATTTCCAATTGTACAGTGTGTCACCAGTTTATACGTTTTTTTTCATAAATGTGGAGCAAAGTATTGTGGTTGAAGGAAGCTAGGTATAAAAGGATGCAAGAGCCCTCCAGTGGACGAAAGAGGAACAGTCCCGGCCGTGTGAAACATCATATTCCCAGAGCTGAAGGCCGGGTAAGTTTGGTGGTAGTTGGCAGTCCTCGCTCCACAACTAGGAGCCCCGTTACCAACGCTGAGAGCGCTGGGCTGCAGGGTGCTGTCCGCCCCGGGGTTCTGCTTTTTCCACTTGGTTCTTCGGTTCTGGAACCAGATTTTAACCTGGGTCTCGGTCAGACTCAAGGATAGGGCCAGGTTCAGTCTCTCGCACACGGACAAGTAGCGGGTGGCTCGGAATTTGTTTTCCAGCGCCACCAGTTGTTCGTACGTAAACGCGGTTCTGGCGCGTCTGGGCTTGTTGGCGCAGAGCTGGTCCGAGCGTCGACGCTTAAGGTGTGAGGGGTCATGACCCGCTTCCGTCTCGGGGCTGCTACCGCAACTCTCTCCGTCTGCCTCGTCCCCCTGTTCCTCGAAGAGATTCGGCTCTGCGGGTTCACTCGATTGGGACAGTAGCACCAGCGGGTCCGCCTCTGACCGGGCAGGGAGTCCAGCTCTCTCTCCTTCTAAAATAAAGTAAATAAACAATGAATTATCATACAGGGTTATCAACCTTTTAAGGATTAGGCCGTTGCGTGTTTGCACCCTAGCTCTCTTTATAACAGCATTGTGTGTGTATGTGTGTGTGTGTGTGTGTGTGTGTGTGTGTGTGTGTGTGTGTGTGTGTGTGTGTGTGTGTGTGTGTGTGTGTGTGTGTGTGTGTGTGTGTGTGTGTGTGTGTGTGTGTGTGTGTGTGTGTGCGCGCGCGCGCGCGTGTGTGTGTGTGTGTGTGTGTGTGTGTGTGTGTGTGTGTGTGTGTGTGTGTGTGTGTGTGTGTGTGTGTGTTTCTTATTTGGTGAAAGAGGTGCTGAGCGGACAGCTCCGTGGGACTTGCAGGCGTTAATTGTCGAGTTAACGACAACATATAGACTCTTTGAGTGTCATTGATCTCCGTAAAATGTCCAACGATGTTGAAATGCCAGAAGTCACCTTGCCTGACAGCTGTAAGGTGTTTATGGGGACGCCAGTGGCTGAGTGAACCGAAGCAAAGGGTGCAGATGGGACCTAAAAGCTGATCTGTCACTAATCCCCTAATAGCCACCGCAATTCGCCTTGAAATGTCATGTTGCGGAAAGAACCCCCCCTCCCATCAAAATACAGCTCCAAAACTCTCGTGCCACCACGAGGTGCTAATGGAGTTTCATATTTTGTCCGTGGATCAATAAATGTCATCTAGTTAAAGGGAAGTTTTAATCGAACGATATTTAGGATCAGACATGGATGGGGGTGTGAGGTCGGTACCTGCAAGGTGCTGGAGGGAGATATGCAGGATGCAGTAATGGGATATCGATCAAAGCGCGCGGAGGCATCCTCAATGGGACGATTTAAACAATTATCTGACCTGCCTGTCCCACTGCCAATCACGCACGGGGGCTCCTGCAGCGACCCCCTTTGTGACTTTCTTGAAAAGAAATATAGCCTTGGAAATTAAGGGAAGGTCATAGTCGAGCTATGACAAGAAAGCTGAGGCTATGTCCTGGACTCACTCCCAGATGCTCTCATTAAATCCTTTCGCTGATATTTAAAGGAAATATATTGATTTGTTATGTTTTTTTTTCTATTTTGCAACCCCTTTTGGGTTCATGTACCTTTTTGGTTCATGTATTTGTTTAGAACTACCCCATTCTGTTAAAGTAAGTGTTAAGACAATATTTGACGTATGGAAGAGGAGGACAGAGTACATTAATTAATAAAGTATCCAGAATAGGACAATGTAGCCTTTACCGAAGCCATACATGTTTGAAATGAAAAAAAGGCATATTTACCGGTTTTGGAGTGCTCAACTTGGTGTTGTCCCTCTTCGCAAGCGTCCAACTCCAAACTTGCTCCATCACCGTTGAGCGCAGGGTACGTCTCCTTCACGACGCAAAGTTCTCTCTCCCTCTTACTATTAAACTTCTTCGGATCCAATATATCTACTATAGAGAAGGAAATCTTGTGATTGGGCGTCATCGTTAATCTCGAATCCTTTGAATCCAACATCTTTCCTCCAGAGAGCTCATCCGTGGGTTGGGAATGGAGCGAAGGTTCACAAATACACCAATTACGCGGAAATGAAACAATGACGTCTCATCTAAACCCCCAAAAAGTCTGATAGACAAGGAGATCTCTGTGTTCAGTCTGGAAAGTTGTCCCGTCTCTCTGACAATCTTACAACGTGACGGGTTGTGGATGAATGGAGGTGAGCGCGCTCTTTAAATCGTCGGTCCCCCCCCCCCCACACACACACACCCCGCCAAATGAAAGGGAGCCGTGCTCTAGCGCCCACGTGACACAAACCCTATTAGTGTTTCACACGACCTCTTAATGGGCTCAGAGCATTCGTCGATAATCACCCATATCATTATATTCCATAGACGCGAAAGTAAATTGGGCACAGATGGCACTTGATCCTAGAAGAGATCCCTATCAGATCCCATCAAAACTAGATGGATTTTTGGACACCTAACGGTCATATCCCCTGCAAACCCTGCTCATTGCAAATAACACCGTTATTAAAGACAGTCGAATCTTAATTGAAAGGGCAGAATGATTCTATATTGTTCACTACACACAGTTAGCAGGTGCATAATGTGTATATATGTAGGCAAAGAAATCAAGAATGATCATTTTTATTTATTAGGATTATTATTAGGCTATTTAAAAAAAAAAACAGTTGTGTGTAAAGAATAATAATAAATGTGAATGATTTATTCACTATTAGCTTTTTGTATTAAAATGTGTATGCTTGTTAAATATTAGATATTTCATGCAAGCTGTTGTTTAATGTCACTTGTTTTCAATTCATTATAGCTTATAACTTAACATGTTTTATGACATGAGGCAATTTATTGTTTAGTTTATTATTTTAATTATACAAGCTAATGCCTTTGAATGATCAGAGAGAAAAGAAAAATAAGTGTGAAAGTAAATAATTTTGTCACATAGATTCAATGAAGCTGTTATATGTTTTCACAATTGATCAGTGGCCCATCAAGTCTTAAGAGTTGGGATTTAAAGTGAAGTGTCATCACGTTTAGAGACTGATGACATACGATGGCTAAAACGGTGGGACTGTCACAGGATCAATATTCCCAACGGGTGTCCAATACTGATAAAACCAGATAGGGACAGTCATTTATTTTTAAACGGTAGGTCAAACTTGCCACACACAACCCCATATCAACACGGAAACATCTGGGGCGATCCTCTAATTACCCAGTTAATAATAATTTTAATTATTATGACGGTGAAATTATTACAGAACGGGTCAAAATTTCCCATTTAAAATAATACAAATAGTAAACAATAGTAGTAAACAATAGTAAACAAAATATAAAATTAAAATGAATTCTGATAAAAACAAGGTATTATTTCTATAATTCTATCATGCAAAATAGTAGCAGTGGTGAGATTGGGATGACTTCTTGATGGCCGGCGTTCTTCCGTTCCCCTCAGAGTGTGAGGTCTCACCTTCATTGTCCGGGCACGGCAGACAGACAGACCCTTACATTGTCTACAGCGCCTGTCTGCCCACTGTTAGATACAGGCTCCTGTGTATGAACCGGTCGACACTCTGTTTGAGTGTCTCTTAAATTCCTGCATTAATACACAGTGTGTTTCCTGTGTGATTTATATTGCTCCTCTAACATGGCTGCTTTTGATTGCTGCTCCTCACACACACACACACACACACACACAGACACACACACACACACACACACAGCACGCCGCTGACTGGCATGATCCAGGGGGCACTTACATAGTCAAACATTAGTGAAGACGCCCCTACGGGGTGTCTGTGTCTCTGCATTAGCATGTGTATGCCACTTGCACGGCCGTTACTGTAGGCCCCCGGTTCCATATGAATGGAGCCCCACCGCACGCTTGGAGGTTTACAACTTCCTACGAGAAAGAGCAGCGGCTCTCTAGCATCTGTTTGTGTTGGGCGGGGGGGGGGGGGGTGGGGGGTGGGGGGGTGAGGACAATTGTACGAGCCCTTGGGAGAAAGAGGGCCCCCAGGTATAGACTTCAGAGGAACAGGAACAGGGGACAGCAGCTGGACCCCTGGTGTACAGAGTCTATAGCGGGCCAGTGCCAGAGAGGCCCCCTCCCCCTGTCGGACCCCGTAGGGGGCCGGGGAGACACACTTCCAATCTGGGACCTCCCGCCAGGGTCCGTAAAGCCACGGCCACACCGGGGGGGGGGGGCTCTCCGCCCCAGTCTGCTAAACGCCAGATAATTCTGTGTAATGGCAGGAGTTGGGCTACGAGCTGAGTCTCCATTCACGCACCACAGCGTTTCACTGTGTCCTTATGGCCCGTCACCGTCTCCACACAGCTCCCCTTGGACCGGGGGACCCCACCAACAATAGAGCGCCGAGCGTCTCGTCAACCATTAAGCAGACGACACCGTTTGATCTCTGGTGCCACATTCCTGCATCTTGTAATTGGTTTTGCGTTACGTTAACATGTTTAAAGGGGTAGTGTATAGAATTGAGTAGTATCTAGTCAAACGCACTTGTCCAAAGTGGATTATAATGATAATAAGCATGGTTTAATTATTATATAATCCTTTGAAAATAAGGATTGTTATTCTATTTTGTGTGGGTCCTTTTCCAGGGAGCCCACCATGTTGGACAAAAGGCTCTGGAGATTTTACTTAAAATTGTTCGTAGGTAATGAAATTGTTTTTGGAAACACCTACTGTCACCTAACTGGCCAGTACAGGCCACTGTAGCCCTCCTTCATTGTTGGAAAAGGGTGAGCGATCTGAACCTCACCGCTAGATGCCCTGATCCTACAGACTGTATATTTTGGAACAGGGCATCGCAGTAGACGGCCAACCTCTACCAGTTGTCATGCAAGATGCTAAACAATCCAACACACATTCGAAAGAGCAAAGATGTAATGCGTTTTAGTCTTTGCTTCACAGAGACCATAACATTATGCTTGAAATAAACATTTCCATTTAGGGCATTTAGCAATAATGCTTTAATCCAAAGCAAGGGTGGTTGAGGGTTTACACACACATTCACCAGAATCATCCATTCAAGGCGACTGCCAGCTCGTCGGGAGCAGTTAGGAGTTAGGTGTCTTGCTCAGGGACACCTTCACACTCAGTGAGAAGGAAACGTGGATCGACCTAGCAACCTTCCGGCTCCAAGTCAACCCGCTCTACCTCCGGAACTAAGCCGACCCCATACACTCAATGCAATCTTTCCTCGACGTAAAGTAAAAGGGAGCCCTACTTTTGGTTCCCGAGTAAACTTTCCCCCATGATGAGGGCTTATCAAAATGGCCGGCGGTCTGGCTTCCACATGAATCCCCATGGTTTCTGGTTTGTTTGACTCTCTCCGACAACAAGGTCAACGGCGTCCGCCCGGTAATTGTCCTAACGGCCGCCGTGTTATACCTGTTGGGTGGGGTGGCTGTGGGGGGGGGGGGGGGGGGAGGGGGGTGTAATGAGAGTTTTTCATTACTGTCGGGACGGGTGAGTGCGCGCGGCAGATGCTGACAGGCAGCAGATGTGTAAAGTTGGGGGGGGGGGGTGATTTGTAAAAGGGGTCGACTGCATCGCGGAGCGGCTGAGGGGCAACGTGGCGTGGGGGTAAATTATGCCGCGGGACACTGTCAGTCACGGTCTGTCCTCGCCCTCCCCGCCGCCGCCGCCGCGGGGTAAAGGGCAGTTCAAACTTTCCACTGGATGGCCTCCATGCTGGGTAAACAGGGGG
Organism: Gadus macrocephalus; assembly: GCF_031168955.1. Classification (NCBI taxonomy): domain Eukaryota; kingdom Metazoa; phylum Chordata; class Actinopteri; order Gadiformes; family Gadidae; genus Gadus; species Gadus macrocephalus. The sequence continues at coordinate 14,056,819 of NC_082396.1, read as the reverse complement.
AGAAGAAGTCTGAAGAGTGTCGTCGTTGTTGGTGTTTACCTTTGGGTCGAATAGGTTTTCTTTCTAATGACTATTTCAAAGCAAATAGTCATTGACCGATTTGATGCATTGAACAGGGTGTAGGAAGAAACAGGATCAGTCCCAAGACTTCTTCAAGAATAAACCAAAAATCTTCTTTTTAATACATCTGTATCTTTTACATATTTTTTTACACAATATACAATAATGTGACGGTGGTCCTAGACTGCTGGAAATTCAAGCAAGGGTCAAATTCCCAAAGAGTTGTCCAAAGAGGGCTGTGAGCGGTGTAAAAACAAGTATCCCAAACTACCTCAACTTGTGGTTCACCCACTTGAAAACCTAGACAAGGAATTTGTACCAAACTCCTTATTAGTACCAAGTCAAACAAGACATGCTTGTTTATCCTCAAGCTCTATGACAGTATTGCAGTATAAACAGCATAGAGTCCAGAAGCAATCCCAGTGGCATTCCTCAGTAATGTGAATAATATGGACACAGCACTGTTAATGGCTTAACCATCAGGAGGCTGTGAGTCTATGAGACTTTCAAACTAGCAAACTAACTTGCTAAATAAACCCCTTCAATGTTTTTGAACAGGCCCATTTTTATCAAAGAATGCAATTTCGGAAGGTTTGTTTTGCCAATGGTGTATTTAGACAAACACCAACGGCCACCCACGTTTAAGTGTAAATAAATTACTTTCCAGTTAAACAATTTAAGGTAGCATTTTTAGCCCACTATTAGCCTAGCGTAACTGACCCACTTCCCACTTGAATGTGTGTATTCCAGTGAACTCAGTGCTATGCTATGAGTTTAGCACTGAGGTAGGTTTGAGCAGACTAGGATCGTTTTCCCCTCCGACTCTCTTCCCCCCCCCCCCCAAACACACACACACACACACGCGCACACACACACACACACACACACACACACAATTGCACACACACACACACACACACACACACAAACACACACACACACACACACACACAATTACAAACAATTACACACACACACACACACACACACACACACACACACTCACACATGCACAATTACACACACAGACACAATTACACACACACACACACACACACACACACACACAAACAAACACACACTGAGAGAGAGAGAGAGAGAGAGAGAGAGAGAGAGAGAGAGAGAGAGAGAGAGAGAGAGAGAGCGAGAGAGCGAGAGCGAGAGAGAGCGAGAGAGAGGGAGAGAGAGAGAGAGAGAGAGAGAGAGAGAGAGAGAGAGAGAGAGAGAGATAGAGAAGCCCTCAATCCAATCGGAACCAAGGCCCAATCACGAACGCCAACATGGACGCTAGCATCTGCGCGCGGCGCACACTGTCAGTCAACGTGCACACTGATTGGCCATTGTTCTCAGAAGGTCACATCATAATTCATTAACAATAATTACTCCCATGGTGCCACCTGCACTCCTTCACTCGATTGCTCGTTAAATTACGGGCAACCATCACGCTTTCGCGCGCAGAACAATGAAGATGTATCCGCGACGTAAAGGCAAGGGCTATTAGTAACATTATTTAAATGGACCCGTTTAAACCAGGGGAGCTGTCTTTATGAAGGGCAATTAGGCACTAACCATAATTGATAATTCATACTAATTACAATTAGGAAATATAAATAGAGGGGACGGGATTCATCATGGCTGCAGCGGAGCAGGAAGGGCTGCGGTGCAGGCTGGGTCGCTGCGATAGAAGCCGCCGGATTATGCTCCATTTATCTCAATCTAGCGCCCAAAACAGATTGTGTTTGTCCCTTTATATTTCTCCATTGACCGTTATCTCTCGCTTCCTCTGTTTCGGTGCCCTTGCAAAAATATGCCACAGAGTTGAGAGAGTTTAGGGAAATTGGAGTTTGGGAACTGCACTAAAGCATGTTGCGACACTTGTCCCTTTTTCTAGTTGAACAACCGTTGTTTGCTTGAGATATACAACCATATAACAGAGTCGAATCCCAACGGATTATTCACAGCGCTCGATGCAGGCTTCTGTAAAGGCTTCCTTCAGCATCCTGGGAAAACGGCCATCACACAGATTCTTTATTTCACTTCCTGCTCTTCCAGATCCTGTAAAATGAGTGGGCTTTGCTGTTTGAACATAATTGTGTGTCATGTGGAACTGGGTCAGAGATCTAATGGGATCCACACCCTCAACTCTAATTCAATGATCCCATGGTTAGATTTGAACCCTGATCCTTGAACTGTGTGTGCGTGTGTGCGTGCGTGTGTGTTTGTGTGCGTGTGTGTCTGTATGTGTGTTAATGTGTGCTTCTGTGTATGTGTGTGTGAGACAGAGAGAGACTTTCAAGAGGTTCAGGAAAGAGGTCTTTTTTTGTTTGCCTACGAGTAGAGAGCCGGGGATTACAGCCAATCACAGCGAGGGTAACATGTCCACTGTGCCAATAGGAGATGACACAGCCTAAAACCAACCCATGCATAGGGTAATATCTAAAGTACACAGTGTAATTGGGAAGTCAAGCAGCATGGCGATTGTCTCGTGATGCCTTTGTTGTTAAGGGTGACAGTTGTCTGATTTGAATGTAAATACCGAGCCAGCACTGGGCTCAGCAAACAGACTAATTGAAATGTGGGCGTGGCCATGCCAGTTGTAGACTTGTTTACTCAGTTGCACCTGCATAAGCTTTTATTGCTTTATTCATTGCCGTGTGTGTGTGTGTGTGTGTGTGTGTGTGTGTGTGTGTGTGTGTGTGTGTGTGTGTGTGTGTGTGTGTGTGTGTGTTTTTGTGTGTGTTTGTGGGTACGTGCGTGCATGTATGTGTGTGTCTGTGTGTGTGTGTGTGTGCGCGCTAGTGTGTGTTTGTATGTAAACTAGCCATTGGACTGCAAGCCCAGACCCCGTCTAGCAGTTACCACCCAGCCTCCCTTGAGTCCTGCCCGCCCCACCCACCTAGCAACCCATAAAACATCCCAAAGCACTGGAACCCCACTCCCCTCTCCTTCTGGCTCTCATTTCCATTCATTTGCATATGACTCAAACATTTACTCTCCTTCTACCCTCTCATCTCACTCTCCCCCATTTAATCCCCCCTTGGGTAAAACACCGTGGTATCCTTCCAACAGCATCTACGAGAAATCTAAAAACCTGATGAAGATGTAATAGATATCGGATGCGGTGGAAAGCCACATTCATTTTTTATTTAAACTTCAAGTTGGAAGACTTTGACCACCCAAATCATCATCCAGTAGTGATTGCTACAGTGAGGCCTGCGACAGTGGAGGTCCTTGAATCAATAAAGTCTTCATTGGCCAAATCCCCGGACACTGCTCCATCATTTTCCCCCCTAATTGTTCTTTTTCATCGCACAACGACTGTGCCCTGAGCCTTTGTGAGTTTACGTGTGCGCATGCTTGCACTTGCGTGTGTATGGTTGTGCGCGTATGTGCCTGTGAGTGAGTGTATGTGTGCGCGTGTGTGCCCATGTCTGTGTGTCTGTGTGTGTGTGTACGAGCATGTTAGTGTTGTGTTCCTCTCTACGGACCACGACTAACAGATTGCTAATGGAAGATGGAAGTTGAGCTACACCCAGCTGAGGCAGTGGCTCTCCTCTCCAGGCTAGCCCATGACCTCCATGGGAGATGGATTAGTGCTTAGCCCCGCTAAAGCCATGCTACCCCTGGATCTATACACAACACGACCATACCAAACACTGGTGGCCTTTGCTGGTGGAAACGGGTTGAATGGCTGTCCTTACTAAATGTAATGCTGAAGTTAAATAGAGTCATCAAACATTACTCAATTATCAGACAAAATATAAATATAAGGCATTTCAATCATTTAACCAATGCTGAGAGTTCTATGACACATGAAGCCTAGTTTTTAACTATTATGCATAACCATTCAA
>NC_082396.1:13968536-14052808 GCF_031168955.1 Gadus macrocephalus | reverse complement strand
AAGAACACGGCGCGTGCTTTGGAATGGAGGTGTGTGACAGACCTCATGATACGGGGCCGAGAGCGAGAGAGAGAAGAAAAATCCTCAAGCTCGGACCCTTCTCCTCTAGGGGCGTCCTCTGATCAGGAGTGTATCAGTAAAGAAGGCAAGCCGGGGGGGGGGGGGGGTGTTCAAACCCCGGACTGGCGTGGAGCCTGACTCAAGGTGTGCGGGAAAGCCCAGGGCCTCGTGACAGTACGTGCGGCGTCGTTGACCACATTGCCTGTTGAACGGTGAGCGGTTTAGAGCGCACGCAAACCACAACACAAGGCAGAGTGAACACGAAACCTGAACTCGCTGTGCAAACATATGCAAAGGGTCGTGCCGTGTTGTGCATTGTCTTGACACGTACGCACAGACACAGGGGCCCGCATTGTCTGGAACCACTCAAGGTTGTCGGTTAGAGGATCTTCCAGAATCGCCGTTGCACATCTCTATGGCGGCTGTAAAGAGGTTCCACATTTGTAAGCATTTATTCTCGACGAGAGGGCTTATCTTCTTTGGGTTTGTTCACGCCTGCATGTCTGTTGCATGTGGGTTGTATGTGTTTGTGCATGTGTGCATGTGTGTGTGTGTGTGTGTGTGTGTGTGTGTGTGTGTGTGTGTGTGTGTGTGTGTGTGTGTGTGTGTGTGCGTGCGTGCGTGCGTGCGTGTGCGTGCGTGCGTGCGTGCGTGCGTGCGTGCGTGCGTGCGTGCGTGCGTGCGTGCGTGCGTGCGTGCGTGCGTGCGTGCGTGCGTGTGTGTGTGTGTGTGTGTGTGCGTGTGTGTGTGAGAGAGATCATAAACTGTGTAAAGTAGGGCTAGACTGACGGTGAGGCATGCTCTAAATTGAAGGCCTGAAATGAGACCAAGATCTCTAGAGATGGACGAGCTAGCCTACACAAAGACAGAGATAGAGCGAGCGATAAACCAGTGGACGGATAAATATCTGAACAGATGAATAGTAAACACAAGCCCTCTCACTGTCATCCCTCCGGTTTTGCAATCCTCCATTTCCTGCTCTGCTTTCTCTCGTCATTCCTAAACACGGCCGACACAGAATGAAAGAATGTCTGTGAAAAATAAAATGGTTATTTTTTCCATTCTATTATCCGGCAGCCATGACTCGCAGCCGTGATCCATGGCTGGGAAATGGCTTACATAAAACAAACATGGACCTTGGGCTTCCCAGCACGCAGGGCACACACCATATATTACTTAATCAAAGATCATTTGACAATGGCCGGTGGTTTACCCAGGATTCTTCGGAGCCCTTCAGTTCTCTTTCCGCCCAGCGGAATCAAATGGGACCGTCCCCTCCTCCCCCTGACAGGGAACGCCGGGAAGATGATGCAGCATCGACATCAACAAGCGTCCCGGATAGATTAGCGCTTTTCCCGGCATGGTGGGAACACTGGTCGACATAACCAGGAGCTGGACTCCAACCAGATTTCCACACAGCATTCCGAGATCCTGTTTATCCCCCCGCCCCCCCACACCCCTTTCATCCCATCAGTCAGATTCAGCGGAAAGAAATGGAAAATATTTACCAAACCAAACTGAACTTTGATATGAGCTGAACACCTTAGCGTTCAGAGGAGTTTATCAGTGATTGAAGATACAATGGGACAAAAGTGTGGTTGTAAACAGCATTTTCTCAAAAACACACACATGCGCACACACACGGACACAAACACCCCCCCACACACACATACACACACACACACACACACACACACACACACACACACACACACACACACACACACACACACACACACACACACACACACACACACACACAAATAATCTTTTATAACTTGAAACACATTTATCATTTTGAATATACATGAATTAAAGCAAGCACATGACGCATGCATCTTTTAAACCTTTCTTTAAAGTTACTACCGAGAAAAAATAACATTCTTTCAGAGGCGTGTGTTCAAGAGATGTTTGAATTCCTTCCAAAGGGTTTCCAGTACACTAAACATTGCTCTTTTTTTTTTCTCACAAGTACCACCAGTTCACCAAAGCCTTCGACCAAAGACCATAAATGGTCAAACACAATAACAAACAGAATACCAAAAGACTGTTGAGACCTTCATGTTTTATAGTTGGAGTGTTTCTCTGGCGGCTACCTGTCCCTCCTTCCTCTCCATAACCCGGGGCTGATCACAAAACCTCATCTCTATACAGCTGGTGTTTTTTTCATGGGCCAATGTGCCTGCTGGCTAATGTTGTGGGTGATAACATCACCCTGTTGCAGCCCACTCGTCGGCCCTTGTTTACAGACGTGATGCCAAGCAGCGTTCAGACACCCTTTCCTGTGTATGCCCCATGGACCCCACTGGCCGGGAGGCTGGATGAACGGGATGGATGGACGGATGGATGGACACGGATGGATGATGGCTGGGTTGACAGGTCGATGGACGACCGCATGGAGAAGAGTGAGGGTTGTGCCGTGTTCCAATACCCGTACTTCCATGAGTATACTTAAAGGAAGTACACTATCTGCACTATCCGTACTCACTTGAGTACGGTAATTTTTCAGATGTGAGTGCTGTTCCAAATCGAGTACTCCGTGGTGCACTTACCGGAAATTACGATCACGACTGCCGCCGCGGCTCCTCCCCCGCAATAAACATCCCGCTTTGAACGGTGAACTCTTTACGCCTAGCAGCTATAAAAAGCTATAGAAACTATAAAAACTACAAAATGACTCTATTAATGCAGGAAATGTGGAAAATGCGCCGACTTTGGCTCAGCCTGGCTCCGCCTCTTCCGCTACGTAGCTAAGATGGCTGCCGTTGAGTACGGAGAGTGTCCTTCGATCCACACTTCACGATTAGCCCATTTTGAGTACGGCATCCGGGTCCTTGAAGTATACTTCTTTTCGCCGGATCTGAATTGGAACGTACTGCGTACTCAAATTTTGAGTACGCAGTACGGACAGTTCGGGTATTGGAACACGGCCTTGGAGAAGGAACACCGTGATGTGTGAAAGGTCAGATAGAGGACTGAGAGAAGCGGGCGCCATGGCGGTTCCGTCAATAGATGGAGATGATTAGTCTGTGAATAGGGGTGCAGAGTAACGTGGATGACAGTTTGAGGTGAAACGGTAATTAGGTCATATGGGAATATTATTATCACACACAAACACACGCGCAAGCACACACACACACACACACACACACACACACACACACACACACACACACACACACACACACACACACACATAAACACATACACACACACACACACACACACACACACACACACACACACACACACACACACACACAAACACACATACACACACACACACACACAGACATTTTGTTTTAAATGTTCCAAATCACCAATGCAGTTTAAATCGCATTGCCATGAAACAAATATGTTGGAAACCCATTTCCATGTTGGAAACGGGTCTTTGTCCAAGGATTGCTCTTTTGGACTGTAGTAGTACAATAAGCTTTGTGACACGTTCTCCATTTGGAGTTTCAGATGACTAGGGCAGGTTGTGCAATGCCTTCTGGGATTATGAGTCTCTATGGATTCGATTGAACTTGGTTTTTACAGACACATGTGGGAACAAAGGATTGTAACAATAGCATGGGATTGACAATAGCAAACTACATTATCCCTCCCATGCGTACTTAGATGCACAAAAACGATATAATGAAACTTATTTGCCAACATGAATCATTTCAATAGTTCTATTCAAAGATACCATTCTGCCATTTTGAGGGAGTTGTCCTTCAGTTGATTCAATCCATCCTTTACTTTGTATCTCACCGCAAGGTCATTGGGTTATAGGCAAGGCCGAGCTGAAGATTAGTCTTAGCTGTGAGAAAAACTCTCTCAGAGTCTGTCAAAGATCTTACGTGAAAGGTTACCAGTCAATATCTCTTATCTCTGAAGATAAACACATACATAGCAGCACATAGAGACCCGGAAATGCACTTTTAACTTTTAACCAACTAACTATGCAAACTACTTTAAACATATTTATAATAGAACAAAAAATCTATAATATAGAATGTTGATTTAATACTGTGTCTCTACAAACTCTTCAATGACAGCTATGAGATGTGATGTGTCATTTGAGGACATCACTCGGTGACCAAACCTTAAACCAGGGGTCACCAACACAGTGCCCGCGGGCCCCAGGGCGCCCGCAAGGACCATATGAGGTTTCCCGCAGGCCTGTTCTAAACAGCACTACTCATTCTTGAACAACTCGTTCCCACCTTTTTTAAGTCATTGTTGATAATTATTGTGAGAAATCATTAACATGACTTAATTAATTAACATGTTTCACATAGATGAGTATCATTAATCATCATTAATAGTCATATGTAACTAAAGGCAAACTGAGCAAATTTGTTATTTCAGAAGAGTGTATCAAACGGGGTGCCCTTCGTATGACTCAGTACCCATGAAGTAGCTCTCAGGTTCAAAAAGGTTGGTGACCCCTGCCTTAAACATATCATCAATGATAACAATTTGAAAGTTCATTGAGTTCAGTCTTTTTCTTTTTCCTGAGACATTTATCATCACTCCGGGATGTAGTCAAAAGCCATTCCAACCGCAATTCACTGTGACCAGGTCAGGAATCCCCCCCCCCCACACACACAAACACAAACAAACACACACACACACACACACACACACACACTCACACACACACACACACGCACACACACACACACACACAAGCACACACACACACAAGCACACACACACACACACACAAACATACACATTCTCACACACACACACACACACACACACACACACACACACACACACACACACACACACACACACACACACACACACACACACACGCACACACACACACGCCTGACCTCCGAGGTCAGGAGTAAAAGCCCCCAGTGACAGCTGTGCTGCCGGGGTGTGTTTTATCACCTCTGAAGTCTCCATTAGCTACTTTCCACTTTATAGCAGCAGCAGACTCCTCTCACATTAACCCATTCAGCTCCTCCAGTTACAGCCTCTCAGCGAGGACAGGAGACAACAACACAGCGTCCCTGACCTCCGCCGACTAGACTTTTAATAGCTGCGAGATTATGAACGTGTGAACGGGCATGTGTGATAAGATACACCTACCATGGATTATGTAACACATACACACCAACCCACAAAATGTAACACTGTGGATGTTTAATAATGCGGGGGGTGTGTGTGTGTGTGTGTGAGGGGGGGGGTGGGGGGGGGGGTAGCTCTATCATACACATTAATTAGCTTTACATATCAGCCAGTTAAAATGTCAACCAGTTTGGTAACTAACTGCCGTGTCTATCACTGTCGGGCGTGGAGATGAGCCAGGGCCATAACATGGTGTCACAATAACGAACAGGTTATTTTAGTCACATTCATGTTAAAGTGCTTTGTAATGACTGGTGTCTGAAGGATGTTTACTCTCACACATAATACGGTGGGGGGGGGGTCACCGCAGTGTGTACATTTTAGGAAACGCAGATTGTGCATAACAATCATGAGCTCTTAATAAGAACACACATCGAATCATAATAGGTTGACCCTTTTCATGGGGACAATGTTGAAAGGAAAATTATGTTATGCTGTACCATTTACTTTCCGTACGTGAATCAACAAATGCTCAGATAGACCCACACACACACGTACGCTACGTACATACGTACGTACGACGTACGTACGTACATACACACACAGACACAGACACACAAACACTTTGAGAGCAGGAGGGAGAGCTCCACACGGCCCTTGTTGACCCGACTGCGAGCCATGCGGTGGATGCGTGCTGACCGGCCCATGTGAAAGCATGTCTATTTCAGGCCTCTATTGTCTGGTGCTCAGTCATCACTGGGCCGGCCTGGTAAGTCAACAGCCATCCCCGTTACATGTGCACCACCACCTCCTCTTTCTCTCTTTTCCTTTTTTTTCTTGGCTCAACAAAAGCAGGAGCAGGAGGATTCATTTATGGAAAACAAGCAGGGCATGTGTTTCCTCTCTCTCAGCATGTGTCCATCCACTGAGGACGACTCTGCCCTGCTACTTAGTTCCTATTCTCTCCTCTCTCTCTCTCCCGGTCAACAGGAGAACACCTTGGCCATATATATGATGGACTGTCTAACCTGTTAGGCATGCATGAGGACAGCGAGTACATGATATATATAATGCATTGACAGGCCTACCTTTGCCTTCCTTGGTTCTCTGGAACTGTTGAAGAACCTTGATTGCAAAATCGGAATGTTTGACTCCAGATGTTTGACTCCAGATTCCAGATGATTCCTGCATTGCGTGGTCATGCATGTAACATCGAGGCCTGGGTGTGGGTGTGGGTGTGTGGGTGTGTGCGTGTTAACTTGCACTTCAGGCTTTTTGATGTGAGAGTTCACAGCGCTTTAAGGCCAAGATTGCAGTTGCCTGGAACATCCTGCTTGGGAAGTAAACACATTTTGGTAGCCAGCTGCTTTCATCACCATATTGAGTCCCGTCCCCCCCCTCAGACATCAGCCTGGCCGTGGGACAAGCAGCTATTAATATAAGCGTTGTCCATGAAGCTTTCTGTTTTGCATCATGAGAGCTAGAACTGGACAACAACATGGGAGTATATAGGGGACATGGCGGGCAGGATATCCTTCGGAGGAACCCAACAGCACAAGGCGACGCGTCTCGTCTGACTTTCATCTGCAGGGGGGGGGGGTACATGTTGTCGTGACATCATTTCCCTTTCAGTCACTGCTAGGCCGCTCGCCAGGGAGAGTCCGTGTCTAGACTTCCTTACATTCTCTTTGCTGACGGTGACATGTTTTAGCATTAACACAGGGTTTTGATGTTTAGAGTGGTCAATTGCCCGCAGGGCAAACACATCTATATTTAGATATACTTTTATGGATGAAAAATGTGCAGAGTTTTTAACTCACTGAAAAGGTGCATCTGTGATTATTGAGTATATTGAGCATTTTGGATCTGTATTTTACATTTGAGGTTTCATATCTGATGGTTTCATTGAGGTTCATATCTGATAGTTGTACTGCTGCAGTGGGCTGCGTTGGTAGTTGAGCTCTCGGTGAAGATGGAAGAAAAACCTCAGACAGAGAAGGGATTCCAGTTTTGCAATTTATTTCATGCCCAATCCGTTCAAAGAAAGGTCTTGTATTTCGTCTCCTTCACAAGTCATTTATAAAAGGAATCACTTAGAAAAATAAACATTGATATTAGAGATGAACCTAGAAATTCAGTGTATTATTCAAATATACATTTTGCATATTAAGAAACTAGACATTTGTCAGAAAGGTGTGGCATTCATGCTGGATTCTCTGAGGTGAACCGGGAGATGGCATCCAGCGTGAGATGCCGTCTGTAATTTTCTATACTCTTGAAGCCTATTTACATTCAGAAAACCGCCCTCTCTCCTGTGTGTATATGTATTTTTATATATATATTTAAAAAAACAGATTGAGTAAAAAAAAAAAGAGAAAGGGGAACTGCAAATAATAACAAGTTAGGCTGGTCTGATTAACCCGCTCTCCAGCCTGATCAGTTTCCCCCCGTCTGGAACATACAAATAACACAGGGGCTGTATCTCAGAGAGCCCTGCTACAACTAATGCTTATGATGCTAATGCTACAGTGCTACAACCCTGGGAAAGATCATCAAGAAGAGCCCTTCAGATTGACAGAGTAAGGCTCAGGACTTTACGTAAGACTACCTCGTCCTATTCGGGCCCTGTTGGCTGCTTCAGGCCACTGACAAAACCGGTTTCGGGCTGTGTGCAGGGGAGGGGGGGGATAGGTGAAATCTGCCTGGTCATTAACGCTTTAACACTTTCTAATCCTTCTTTCAACATACTTGAACCAAAACCTTATACCATACCACACTCTGTGCATCATTCCCATCAAACCAACTTGCATTTGATTCCCATCAAATGCAACCTTCTCGTTCCACCTTCCGTTCCTCGTTTCACTTCTTCGCCCCGCGACACATGCCAACTATCCTTAAGAACTTTCACTTGCGCGTTCACTCTGCAGTCCAATCCACCAAGTCTCTCCCCCCCCCCACCGCCCCCACCCGTATTGCGGCCCTCTGTCGGTCAGTTCCTTTCGATCTGGTCCAGGTCAAGCTCTCCGCCCAGGTGGACCGCGCGGCCCCGTGTACCCTGGAAGGCGCCCTTCCAGAGGGCGTGGTCAGTGTCCTCCTCCATGTCCACGGGCGACCGGGACCGGGAGCCGACGCTGCAGGCCGAGACGCCGCTGTCCTCCTCCCCCTCCCCGGACCAGTCGTCCTCTTGGAGCGCGGTCCCTCCCCGCCGGTCTGCCGGCGGCACCGGCCCCGGCATGGAGGTGAAGCCGGAGCGTCCCCGCCCGGGGGTCCCGTGCGACGGGTTGCAGGGGCTCCACTGGTAGCTCTGCGTGGTGGTGGTGCCGGGGGTGGAGGTGGTGCCGGGGGTGGAGGTGGTGGTTGGGGTTGTCGGTCCGAAGGAGCTCAAGGTTTGGAAAGTCTGGAGATTCTGTAGAGGAGGAAACAGAGTTATAAAGAGTTTAGAAAAAGGAAGGCACGGTTCTCCGGTAGTGGAGTCCATCCCTGAATAATCCTGCAGGGAGAGGTGTCTGCGGACGCGTTAGAGGAACATGTTCGCTTGGGAAGTCACGGGGCTCTCTGGAGGGACACTCCCCTGGACAGCTTGGAGGCACGCAACCACAAATGTGCACAGTTATCTGCACAATCATGCAGGGTTACGTCAGCGCACACACGCACACGCCACACACCAAACACCCATCCACACGGATTCTATGATTGAGCCGTCTGTGTCAGAACAAAGCGCAGTGAAAAATAACACGGATTATTTGCGAAAGCACGTGTATCCAATTTCCTTCCCTAACGGGAATTTATCGCCTTGCACGCTGCCCCACTTAATGCAAAGAGAACAAATGTTTTTCCGACCTCCTCAAGAACTAGTGTTTCTCAAAGACTGTATTTTGAGTCTCGAGTTGTCCTACAAAACTGGTCAAGATGTCATGGCAGTGTGCCTGTGTTTGTGCTTGTGTATAGGCACGGCACACGCAAAAGGAAAAACACGAGCCACTACACTTCAGGAACTGAAACATGATGTCTGTGCAATGCAATGCATGCATGCATTGCACTCATGCGCTTTAGGGTTAGACACGATATCAGTCCAATGGCCTGTTAGAACTGAAACATGTTTCATGGTAGAGAGGGAGAGAGAGTGAGGCCCACCATGTTACCAATAGGATTGAGCTTGTTGGAAGAATAATAACTACAGGATAGAGGAATAGAGGAATAGAGGAATGAGAGGCAGTTTTATGCGTTTGTCACATTCACACTTGACCTTCGACACAGACACACCCAAAAAAGCATTCACCTCCACAGTTTAGTCCTGTTTTGCATACGTACCCCATTGCACCCCCCCCAGCCCTCACACACGCAGACGGAACCCATTTTGCCGTGTCGTGAACGGGTTAATGATGATTCTTTGGTGCCCTGGCAGCAGCAGATGTTGGAGCCCTGGAGGTGAATAGAGATGAGGTCCCCCTTCTATTGAGGCACAGCCGCCATGACGGACACGTCTAATGTTCCCCAGAGCAGGCTGCCGTGCTGCGCGTTCCCTGCCCCGACGCTCACCCTTTCAAAATAAAAGTATTTTTATTGGGATCAAATCCCCAACCTTATTTTATGTGAGGTTTTAAGTGTCACAAAGACAAAGACAGGGGCAGGGCTGCTCCGTGTCTAGGATACAGGTTTCCTTGCTGGCGTGGGGCAGATTCAGCCACAACGCCAGAGCGTTGGGTTGGGGCACTGGTGGGATGCGCGCGTCGGGTGCAGCGACTTGTGTTTACCAAGCGAGTGGCGAGCCAAGGGCTTCGCTGTAGATACCCCACTGGAGTGGAAAAGAGGATTTCTAAAGTCCTTTCTCACAACTCCAGCTGCCTATGGAGTGCCCCATCCAAGAGCACTGCTCACCACAGACTGGAAGAGCAGAAGAGAGGCAGGAGGATAGAGGGGTAAAGGACACGATGAACCCTTTACCATCTTCATCAGCAAAAGTCCTTCCTTTCACCCATGTATCAACAGAAAAAAATGGCAACTCTTATCACTTTTTTTATCAATGACCACTGACTTATCTCATGTCATTTCAAAACGTCGAATTATTAGTCGTTTTTATTTTTTAGACGTGATATTTGAGCTGTGAATGTGAGTAACATCGGGAGGCACAAGGGAGACAATGGAGAGAGAAAAAGAGTGAGAAGGGAGAGGCCTTTATTCCCCAATATGCTTCCCATTAAACGATCTACTGGAGGCCCGGGATTGAGGGTGGATGGGGGTGGAGGTGGGGAGTTGTTTCAGTTGTATGCTGTTAACCCAGCTCTTCCCGGCTTCTCCTTGCCTTGGTATAACCACCACCCCCCTCCCATCCCCCCCCCCCCCCCCCCCCCCCTGGCTGGTCTGGAGTGGTTCATATATTCTGCTGCCAGCCTTGATACCCCGTCTACCCAACTAACCTTACACATACGTGCATGTTGTTGAGGTCGGGCCTGGAAAAAGGGGGTCAAATGGGCAACTCGGCCCCCAAACAAACCACCACAAGTCTCTGCAGCAGAAGCAGAAGCAGTGCCAGGGTGGCTGCGTTTGCAGCATGACGAGAAGCGGCGTCTCGACGGAGGAACAAAACAAAAACAAACTGAGGAGAACCAGGTGTTTCCGCAAGTGTGCCGAGAAGATCTCCCATCAAGAATGATCACCATGTCTGCCATTCAAGGAATGAGGGAGGTTATATGGGAGGAGGGGGAGGAGGGGGAGGAGGGCCCGTCCATATGCGAGCGTGGTTAAGAGGGGTGTGTAAGCAGATATGAACTAGAGTAGAGACACGTTTGTTGTTTGTTAGTTTCATAAAAGCCCCCTCCCTCTCTCTCTCTCTTCCACATCCTGCCATGGCTTTATGACTCAGACTTGCATGCACACCAGCAGCATGCCAACACACACACTATACACTGCAAATGGGACCCCGACACCCTTACTGCTGTTGTTCGCAACTTCCATACATCTGGTCATTTGCGATCTAATACAGATACTGACCTGACAGATGTATTTCCCCGATAGTCATGACTACACGTGGATTAAAGGGATTATCCCTTTAAACTTGGGAAGGCAAATCGTGTGCCGAACACGATCCTCAAAAACACACAAGGAGTCCACAATCCCCCTTACTCATATAATAATGAGGCCAGCTGAATACATTCCTGGTGGACGGCAGCCTAGCAGAGCCCTCCACTCCCAAGGAATAAACAAATAGAGAGCCTATATAAAAACATACAGATGGTGGAGTCAATGGGGATTAGGGTTTGCTCTCTCCCTCTCCACGCTGGCTGTATTATTGCCCAGCATTCAAAATGCCTAGCCTTATGCTAGGACACCTTCCGTCTGATTCAGATCGCCACACCATCCGCCTTTTGTGTTCTGTAGATTCAAGATGGTTGAGATACAAGAGGTTATTTCCTCTCTTATGTCATTCTAACTCCATGCAATGTCTAAATATATATCTTTATTATGAATACTCAAGACCAAATGTCTTGAGAAGCAGGGGCATCATCTAAACCTGACAAGTAACCATAAACTGATACCAAATGGGTGTTAATCCAGCACACTAAATGAATGGAACAGGTCTATAGACAAAGTTGTTTCTGACGTTATATTTGATATTCCGGAAGAAGGGGTGTTCTCTTGATTTTGAAAAAATATTTGAATCTCACTTTCAATACACAATTCTTCTAATATTTTTTCTACTTAAATGGCTTATAAGGGTAAAAGCCAAGTGTGAGGTTTGTTTGAAATCAGTAGACGAATGCAAATGGAAAACCCAAATATTTCATTTCACATCTCAAGGTACCATCATCTTGTGATTAAAATCATGAGAGCCGTTTTACTCCACACTCTGACAAAGATAGTGTATTGCAACTCAAATAACTTGGCCCTTCTTGACAAAGAATCCCAAAAACGACACAATCGAGTTATCTGTGAGAGTCGGAAAATGAAACCACTAATTGCAGAGGGGAAAGAATTCCCATGAGAGGCCATAAAACCTCATGTGTTCCCAACCTTGACTGTAATTCTTGTGCTCCGTCTGTACTCGCACACAGACGCAGGTTGTAACCAGCCAGCGCCACATTTCCATATCCCGACTTCCTTCTCTGGACAGTGAGCCAGCGACCAGCTTTCCCTTGGCTCTGGTGTCAAGCCCCCTACCTCAGAGCCCATGGACCTATGGGACAGCTAACGAGCAATTTACTTTTCTGCTCATGCAAATAAAAGCCATGTGTGAGTTACGGTAAAAAAAAATAAGTTAAAGTACCTCCTAGTGGTGGGTCTAGATGTTTTTCCGGTGTACCCAGAAACACTTATGTCCCTCCCTGTGAAGCCTTGGTCTCATTACATTGCTGGCTTTAACAGGATGTCTGCATCACTGTGTCAATTGAAATTGAAGAAGAACAAAAGAATCAGGAAAGCGTTTGACAGACAGAACCAGTTCTGGAGGCGCCACGCGGGAGGGCTTTAAACATGAATTGCACACAAAATGCGTTCCAAGTAATCCCACTTCCCATGCCACACCTCTACATTCAGCCAAAGGCCAATAGACGACTCCAGTGGTATACTGTTGCATTCCTGAACATAAAGGTAAGGTAAAACCCTCCTTTGACTAGCAAGGCATTCTGTGCATCTTGTTGGACTTGTGCTGGAGCTTGCACTGAGTGTGTGTCTGTGTGTGTGCATGTTGACTTGCATGGGCTAATGTGTATGCGTCTATTGTGGGTCTGTGCGTAGTTTGCTTTCTTTATCTTCCCCTCTCGGTCGCTGGCATTGACAGAGGAAACCAGCTCGCTGGCTCCAGTAGCAAAGCATTGTTGATACGAGCATTCTGAGGGCGCTCGACTGGAAACATGATGGTTTGGGAAAGAGAGGGGTCTAAAAAAAGACATTAATGGTACTTTATAGGAAAAGGGCTAACGTGAACAGCAACTATTCCTCGAGGGACGACTCTCTTTGACATTTACACAGCAGCCATTAACATCTGTTACACATCGATTGTGAAAAAAAATTGCAGTACAGTTGTCTGCAAAGTTTGAACAACAGCACTATGTGACAATACAAAAGTCAGTTTCTTTTTATTCAAACATCAAATGGCCCCCCTGTGTGGGTTAGATATGCCGCAGACCTGGAAGACCTCAGACTAGTAAATGCTGCTACTCTTCTTATTTTAGCTCTCCCGGCAGTCATTTATAATCTCATGCTTGTCCCTCTGCTTCCCCTGACCTCACGATGGAACAAACAATCCAAACATTCACATAGGGAAGTTTTTATTTTTTTGTTGCTATGAATAATAGGCCTGCGCAGCCAGATATCCCCACAATTCATCACCTCTGGTTGCCCTGTCCCAGCATGAGATAAAGATGGGCAGCATGATAAATCAATAAAGCGTATCAACCTTCCAGTAGTATTTCATAACCCCCAAATCTCAAAACGAGGCCGAGTTGTGTTACTCGTAATATAGTAGAAGATGCAACACTCTAATCTTTTTTTTTTTTTTTTTTTTTTGCACTGTAATCTTGTCTCGGGGAAATTTGGCGTTGTGGGTTTTGGGAGGTGAATATCATACACAAGATATGTTACAAGCATCACCTCCAGATAACGTGTCATAGTGAGTGACATTCCTGCACAACCCCTCCAAGGCGGAGAAGGAGGTGGGCCCCGGGGAACAGAGTGATAGATGATGGAAGGAGAGAGGGAAGAAAAGGTGAGGAGTAAGCGAGCGGTAAGTGAAGGGGTCAGCCTTTGTAAGGGTTCTGTTTACTCAACAGAGTGAGGGAAATGTTAAAACGGAGTCGAGATTGCCGGAGCGCGCCGCTCGCCGATGTGACCGGATACGAGGAACACTATTTCTATATACGCCCCCTCAACAAGCCTGTAGGAGATGACAATACAAGCCTCATACACACATGCACGCACACACACACACACACACACACACACACAGTCCAAAGAAATATTTATTCAGCTTGATTTAATCCGATACCCAATCAGACTCATACACACACTCGCAGAGAGAGAGTGGCCCCAAATGTCATATTTGCAGAGTTCCTGAACTCCCCTTACATCCAAGAACAGAGAGGTTTTTGTCTTGGTAATTGCGCTTGGCCTTGCTATTAACCCAATTCATTAGAGGAGACTCCAGGGCATTAAAGGGGAATTAGGACTAAGCCGGGGGGATGATTCCCATTTAATCAACCCCAAGAACATGATACTCTTAGTCGGTGCACTTGGTTCAGTCACAAGAGTCCGGCCATAATCCGAGGTAGTTATCGGTGTTTACGTGTGTTTTTGTGTGTGGGAATGCTCAACATGTGTTCAACATTTCCACGCTAACCTGAGTCATCTTGGCCAGGTCCAGGGAGGGCCGTGGTTCCTGGGTGTCCTCGGGCCTCCTGCGCTTCATCCCCATCTTCTTGTCGCTGAGCTCACAGGGCTGGGACCTGCTCCTGGAGAGTCCCCTGACGCGTCTCCCCAGCTCCGGGGTGGAGTCCTGGGAGCTCGCATCCGAGGTCTCCTCCAACTCCTCCTCCTCCTCCTCCTCCTCCTCTTCCGCTTCCTCCGTCTGGGCTTCTGACAGGCTGATGTGCTCATGGGAGAGCGAGAGCTGCCCGGGGGAGTGGTCCTGCTCCCGGCCGTACAGCGAGGGCGGGGGGGTCTTGGGGGAGAGCGGCGAGGCGGTGAACAGCGGTTGGAAGGCCAGGCCCCGGGTGAAGCAGGGCAGCGCCAGCGCCGCGCCCTCCGACAGGACGCAGGAGCGCGAGGGCAGGCTGAAGCTGAAGCTCCGCTGGATGGCGGGGAAATGGCCGCCCGACAGAGGCACAGCCAGCGGGCCCCCGCCCCGGACGCTGCCCCCGCTGTGACAACGACGCTTCTCCACGGTGGTCCACACGCGGGACCCCTGGGGGCGCCACGAGGAGCGGCAGCCGACAAACTCGTCCGACAGGGACAGAGAGCGACACTGGCGTTTTATGGGGGGCGCGACGACGGCGGGGCTGGGGACGGAGGGGGACGTCTCCTGGGAAGGGGGGCTGGCGAGTCGGCCGTCCACCAGGCTGAGGTCTTGGATCAGGCTGGTGATGGCAGGACTGCTGCCCACCTCGCCGAATCCGTCCCCGCTCTTCTGCTGGCACTGGTCGGGAAAGGCGGCCCACAGGCGCTCCAGACTAGAGCCAGACTGGCAGGGGGGACCCTGCTGAATGCTGCAGTCTCTGCCCATGTCAATCCACCGATCGGCCTCTGGAAAGGCAAAGCGCCACAAACACACACACACACACACACACACACACACACCCCATTTAATGGAATTTACTGTCATGTACCAGTAATAAAAATCTATCCCTGTGGGCACTATATTAGCACTCCATTATAAATTCAACCTTCCAACAGGTATACAAACTGAGCCGCTAAGCACTGGCCAAAAGACACACCGATTAATAAGAGAGTTTTGAAAACTATTTAAAACACAGAAAGTTGAAATCAAGCAATCAATGATTCATTCAAAGTTTGAATGAATCATCTTAGTGATTTGAATACTCCTTTATATCGTACGTTGACATTCGATAATATATTTACTGGTATGTTTACAGAGTCAAGCACGCTCATGCTCGCTTTCATACGATACACGCAAAAGAAAACCGAATTGTTTGCTTAGCAGATTTCTCTGGTGATGACAGTTGGCCCGTCACCTCTACAGCCGAGTTGGTCATTATCAGGACAAGCTTCCCCAACCACTGCGTGACACAACCCTGCCTCAGGCCCCAAGACAACGGAAAGACCAGTATGCCAACCGCAAGGAACAAAGGAATCCATCACATAGCCACAGGCATCAGCCCACCTAGAGCACGCTCTCAAAGTGCTACTTGATAATCTAGCCAAAAAGGTTGACACGGGAATCCATTGATGCAGTTGGCAAATAAGGCTCATGTGGCGTTCCAAGCCTTTCCCTGGGGATGTTTTGTCTCTTGTTTGGGCCCCCCACTCCCTCTGCCTGGTAGACGGAGGTCATTGTTTTCAGAATGATAAATAACGCTCGGGGGATGATGTGGTCAAAGGAATCTTGAAAAAAACAAGCCTCAACCAAAGGATGCGTTTGAAGAAAATAAAAAGGTGTGTGTGTGTGTGTGTGTGTGTGTGTGTGTGTGTGTGTGTGTGTGTGTGTGTGTGTGTGTGTGTGTGTGTGTGTGTGTGTGTGTGTGTGTGTGTGTGTGTGTGTGTGTGTGTGTGTGTGTGTGTGTGTGTGTGTGTGTGTGTGTGTGTGGACTCGGAGAGAAGAATAAGATGATGGCCATGCCTGATGGATTCATTCTGAACCACTCCCCTCTATGTAAATGGAGAACGCCATGCGAGAGCCAACGGCTTTGTATTTACTGAAGCATTTCTGTTAACATAACACATAATTACTGCGAGCCACGGGGGAAGACAGCAATGTATTAAATTACAGTGTATTCCCACCAGAGTTGTGTGTGTAACTTAGTGTAGAAGCAGGTGTGCGCTGTAAATGATTGCCGACGTGCATAAAAAGATTAATAAATGGAGAAGTGAGAGGGGAACTGCCTAACGTGAAACACTGTCAGAAAGACTTCCCTCGATATCCGTAAATGTTATAGAAAAAGTATTTAAAAAGAGGTAGGTTGAATGTGTGCGATGATGGCAGGTTGGTTTATAAAAGAAAATGACCAAACGCAAGATTTGAGGAATGGAGTTTTGGGTTGATGCCGTGGTGGGTTCATCCTAACTAATGAGATGTCAGGTCCCCAATCAGGGACTCTCTGCCCTTATGCAGAACGGGGGAGAGACACTCACCCACAGTTCCACGGGAGAAGAGGGCGGTCCCTCTGCTCATGGCGTGGAGCTTCCGCTGTTGATGAGCCAACGGGTTGAGAGACAAACAGACTTTGAGATGTAGAACACAAAACGCTCAGCCCTCAGTGGCTCACTGCCGCCGGGTCGCGGTGACTACAGCCCACCGACGTACTAATACCCATACAAGAGTGACATGTAGAATCTTATGGAGATGGTTGATGAAAAAAAAAACAACAAGATCCCGTTTGAAATAACTCCTACACTTTGGTGACGTGTCCACATCTAGCCCCACAAGGCAAACATCGAATACTGAGTAGTGTTGCATGGGACAACGTTTTATCGCTAGACCTCCCTTTCAATAAACCAAACGACTCCTATAAGTATTTCCTAAGGCTATTTTGTCCCAAGACCAAGTATTGAGAACATGTTTATACCATCAACGATAGGGAAATAACAGGACACAGTTCCTGTATTATGTGTAGATCTCCAATCTACATTTTTTAAAAGAACACTCTGCTCCTCACCCTGTCCCGACCACAAAGCCCCTCTAAAAGCAAGGCCCACTAATAAAGGCCTAACATCAGATTAATGCTGCAGTTAGGAGCCATTTACCTAGATTCCCTGTAACCTCTATGTTAGTGTCTTTACGAGTTTTAGGGCACATTTTAAACAAGAGTAAATGTGTTGCATATCGTACTTTTATCATGAACCTACAGCCTGCATGGATCCCGAGTGATTACGATATAGTGTACAATAAAGTGAAATTATTAAAAACTGTGCTCACCAGTAGTCTTTCGCTTTGCGTGCACCTTACATCATTGACAGCCTTTTTTTCCAACGTTTTTGAAAGAATGATCACCATGGTAACGCGCAGCTATGCTCCAGATTGGTCCAACAGAAGAAAAGGCCAAGGGCGACCATCTTAGGCATGGGTAAGGAACAGACAGCCAATAGGTCGGGCGGTGGAGGACATCCCATCAGCAGATCAGCCCTCAGATGGTGCAGAGAACAACCTCCCGCTGCAGCCAATTCTGTTTCAAAATACAAGGTGAAAAGGCATTTAGTTCATTGTAACATCCGTCACTTCATTACAGAATGTATTTCAACCGGGTCAATTGCACAGTACACAATGTCAGAAAAATGTGATTGGATGACATTCACAAGGTATTATGAATTGTAGTGTATCTTAATTTGACTTATTATTCAAAACTTGTTGATGCTTTTTTCCTTGCTTTATATTCCGTAAGAGCCTTTAATAATCCATTACATGCATTTTATAATGTCATTAAAACCAGTCAAGGGGTCTGTTGTCATAAAGTGAATTTCCTCTGTAACTAGTAGCCTAAGTGAAAGAGTGAACTGTTTACATTAGACATTAAAAGCCACATTGATGGAGGTGCATTTGCAGATGTAAATGAAACATGAGTTAACAAGGCCTCTCTCATTTCAGAACAGCTGCCCCAATACACAGGAGTGCACAAGATAGGTTTAAAACATTTGACATCATTGACAAGCCAATACAGTTTGCTTTAATGTCTGCCCTGGAAGAGCCCTGCCGAGTTGAAAGCAATGTTCATTCATTAGCCTGATATCACACTAATTGCAGAGCAGACACTGAATGGATATCACTCTTTGTTCTGTGCCTAAATTGACCATATGCCGACCATATTGTAGCTACCAGTGATGCCTGCCACCGTGTCAAGTTACTGGGAAGTGGTTTGCAGTGATGGTGGTTCAGCTTATGTAACTTTTACGTCATTGTTTTAGTTTTTTCTGCGGGCAGTATACCAGATTGCTCATAAATGGACTTAAGAAAGAAAAAGAAAAAAAAAGGAACCAGGGCCCCCCCCAAAAAAATGGAGACCTGTGTTATCAGGGCCATTTAGGTGTTCTATACTCATACTTTCAACGTGTGACCCATCACATCCCCTTTGTTTCCCTTCCCGTCTTTCCTCTGCAGGCTAAAGACTGCATGGAGCCTCTGAGGAGGCTCAATGAGGCCCAGGCCTCTGACAGACTGCTAACATATGACTCCCATTATAGCTATTTATCCCTGGGAACCAGTGGTGCACAACTGGGCCTCCTTGGACGTCAGGGCTTGGTACCGCTGGGTGGAAGTGAGTGAGCGAGGTGGGGGTAGAGGCACCGGGTCTTCTCGGCCCCAGGTTCATCGATCGCCTGGCTGATGAGATGCGACAGCTAAGGTGGGCGAGGCAACACAGCAGTTGGTTTTGATTACGTATGCTTGGACTGTGTGTTCATGTAAATATACACTGGAAACCATGGGACTGTCGAATTACACGTCAAGTCCTTCCAATATGTTGCGAGGGAGTGAGGCATTCTTTCTGTCCAGTCTTAATACAATGATATTAGCGCAATATGTAGTGTTATGTGTGCAAATGCACAGGTAAGAGCGGAGTGTATGGGGACAAGCCACTGGGGTCATGGGAAAGGGCAAACAGAGTGTGAATTCAACCCTGGGCCCATGCTTACTTAATGAAGCAGTTCCTTGACGGGCCGGGCACTGATTGGATAATTTATCTTAATGGAGGGAACTCCCAAGGCGCACTTATGTGGGCCAGACTACTCTGGAAAATACTTGATGACCAACATTGCAGGAGTAGGCAAAATGTTTGCCAAATGCATTCCAAAAGGAACTGGATGGAGGCATAGAAACAGGAGGTTCTGTATTGCATCGTTCCAATCTGCCAGCACCATTTAATTAACGTTTATTTATTGAAATCCTCCTTCTAAACCTTCCTTCCTGCAGTAGTCGTGTTCCATTTTAAATAGGAAAATACTGAAAAGTTAATGGAAGACTTGATACCAGCATTGGAGGAACCAATAAAGGATAAAGGAAATAAAGTAGCCCCTGTTCTATGGACAACACGGTCAGGTTATTCTCCTAAACTAGGTTTTTCCCTCATTTATGTAAGCCTGGGTGCAGGCAGGCAGCAGCAGCACTCGACTCACAATGGCCACAGACTGGAGGGCAGCTGAAAGGGCAGCTCTGATAATATGGCTCCCTGCCCGGGCTGAGATTTGTGCAGGCAGATGAATGGGAGCCTATTTGTGCCCCCCCCCCCTGAAGTCCTGTGATGGGGTGTTGGGTGTCCAACACCAATTGGCTCTGCTTACGGCGTACTTGTGTGGAGTGCGTCTGGTGTCAGGCTTTGATCAGTGGCCCAACAACGCCGGAACCTCAACACTTCATAAACAATAAAAAGTCCCCGGTGCCAAATCAATTGGATTCCGCATATTAAAAAAAAAAAAAAAACATGCAGTCGATTGTTTGCAAAAAAAAAAACATGTAAGCAAACAATACACCTCCTAACTCTTCACATGAGTCTTAGCATCAATTTGAGACAGTCATAGAAGTAGCCATACCAGACTCCAGAGTCTTTGGTTGGATACAGTCAGGTAAGTTTTAACACCCAGCCACCCCTCTCACATTGAGGCCATGGTTGATAAAGTTGTCCTGACGAGGTCAAGGAATACCATTGGACCCTTCAGCCATCACCTTGGCACCCATTTGTGGAACCACTTTGTCCCAACACAACAAGCCATAATGCACCTGGATTCTCAGAAGGGCACAAATTTTGATATTTTTCCATCTTGGCATATTTCGACAGATGGCTCTTTGAACAGCAGTTAATTTCGACAGGACACTTTCAAGCCTGATAATTGGTTTAAAGATGTCGTTTGGTCATTCATATGCATGGCTAAGTGGAACCAGACACTTAGAATACACTTTAAATTTAAAAGGCAGGAAATAGAACTGGAAAAACAGGCAACAAATCTTTCCGAAGAGAACATCTACCTCACAATCAGGCAATTATTGGCCATGATAACATCCTTGTTGCTCCCTTTGGGTGTGGGCTTTATGGCCTCTGGCTATACCGCCAAACATGTGATAAAGAAGAAACCCTCAAAAAATGAACTTTTTGTGAACTACACCTTTATTTTAGACATGTACACAAATCACGTTTTTTGGTCCCTACCCCCTTCTTTATCTGAAAACTGAATACTGGCACACAATTCATGCTCTACTTGGACAAAAGATGTCGTTCTGTCAGCGCAAGAGCAGGCTTGAGAGCTGGTAACCCCTGGAAAGAAACGCCTGGTACACTCCCGTTCAACACAAGCAGCCAGCCCTCATTGGCTTTGTGAGAGAGGTTTCTTGATTAACCAGCCGGAGTTGTTCAGTGCACACTAACCAGACTTGTTATCCACCAGGGATCCATTACAAGGACCTCCAGATGTGGTTGAGCCCAAATCCCCTTCCATGCGTGGAAGCATACCTATAGTGTCTAAATATGTGACGTTATACTCCACAGCCAGACCATGCAACTGAAAATGACTGTTACATAACGCTTGTTTTTCCACCATCATGAGCAGGAGTTAAAGGGGGAAGACTGTTAGACTTTAAAGTTCATACCCCTGTTTGGCTACAGAACAGATGGCCTCACACATATCCATCTTTCACTATTATTGGGTAACAAACTCGAAATCAGTGCTGGATCAAATGACACATTCATATATATCCTGCTGAAGGGTTTATGTGTTGGAGGCTTTAAGAAAATGAAGGAATATTATTTAAAATCTATATTATAGAAAATCTGTATTATCTAAATACCCTCACCTACTAGCGGCTGAAGTTACTATTAATGCCCAGCAGAGAAGTGAAAAATCTGATTAAAAATAAGTGTCAATTTCTATGACAATGGCCAGAGTAAAAAGCTATGACACATTCAGCTATAAGCATACCTGTTCATCTTGCAGTGATCATTAGACTAGCCCAAATTTGCAAGCCTGGGCTTGAACGATGAGCCGGCCCGGGAGGACCCAACAAATTATAACTCCCTTGTTTAAATGCAGACCAGCCACTGTCAAGCACCCAACGCTAATATAGGGTGAAAGACAAATGCCTACACTGCCCATAAAAAACAACCTGGCCATTTTCTTGCTCCATTTTGTAAAGATGTAATTGGATTATTAAACAAGACGAGATCGACAGAAACAAAACACAATGAGCGTGATTCATAAAGGAGTTATGCAGTGACAATGTTTTTAAAAACGGCAAGCATAGAGCAAAGAATGCCAAGAAGTGTGATCAACTTTGATACTGATACCCTGTGGTTTTACTTGAAATCTTCTACATAAAGTGTCTATAGACATGCGTCTTGCATACTTAAGATTGACGGTGTGAAAACCGTGTGGTATGCATGTTTTTTAAGCCTTATCAATGCAAAACCAAAGAACCACTGGCCGCCTCTGAGATAACATTAGAACAATTGAATCACAAGGTTTTTATTTATTTTGAAGCTACCCTGTGGCAAAGTGGTGTGTTTCCTCGTGTTTGTGGTTGTAGTAGTTAGGAGTGCAGGTCATGGAGAGAGAAGCAAAGAGAAGACACTGTTCAAACAAATTGTGAGTAGTGTGGAGGCACTGGCAGGCATAGCTAACAAGCCTTTTTTTCTGGTGGCTTTGCATAATACCTCGAAACCAGGGCACCAGTGAGAACAAAAGCAAGACAACCCATACAGGAAATAAAGAGATAGCACCAAGGAGGGAAAAAAGCAAAAGATGAAGTGAGAGGAGAAGAAGAAAACATGAGATGACACGCTGGAGAAAGAGAAAAACTGCTGTGTCTATGTGTAGACTGATGACTAACGTAGACAGAGTGCAAGAGACAGAGACAGAGACAGAGAGAGAACAGCACACTGCCTTGCAGAGCACACAGGCATGCAGCTGCCCACTCACATAATAGGCCTCTAATAGGACCCTTTGCTGGTACACAAAGGCCTTGCAAATGTGTGGATCGAGAGCACACACAGGAGCCCCCTTTAAAAAGAACCAACAGGCTTTAATCACTTTTATAAATTATCACCATGCTTTGTCCAAAATAACTTTCTCGCCTGCATTGAGACAAGATAGGTGATTTGCAACTCCACTACTGTGACAAGTTCCACATCTGCAGCAGTACACAGACTGTACAAGAGCAAACACACATCATCTGTTCTGAGCAGGAGAAAAGTTTACTCCTCTTCTGCAGAAAGTTACACAAAACACCAACAAAGCAGCAACGAAGTTCAATCCCATGCCGTACATGTACACAGCTATGCACGTTCTATAGCAATGCCTTAAACACAAATATCACAAAATAAACATGCATTGCATTACTGGTAAACCGAAGAAGAACAGAAAGATAGATTTAAGTCTGGACAACACTGATGAAGGAAAAGGACAAAGCCACAGGTTTCCCTGCAACAAGACCAGCCGCCCACAGAGTATGTGGTGATGTTTGTGCAGGCTATCTATCCCATGTCAACATTCTCTTTGTAATTACGTGGAGGGGCTGGCTAGTCATTAAAGAAATTGGAGCTTCCAGGTTTCTTCGTTTGAAATTAAGCAAGGTACCTTGGGAGAATAGTGTGTTCCCCATTCTGCTTAACCCCATAACTATAGGCCTATACACCACCCTCCCACTCAACAGGTTGCATATATATTTGAACCAATGGCAACTTGACAATGTCAACACTTAACAATGCCAGCAATGCCACCATATTCTGTTTAATGTATTCACTAATGCTAAAGCGACAAAAAGTGACAATAACTGGGTAAACTGACGCACAGATGAATCTGTGAGTTAATTGTGAAACATAAGAAGTGGGTTGATTACGCAGACATTAAACAAAAGAGAAAACACTGTTTTAACCACGGTTAGAGGTAATACAACGTGAATAATTAACGGACAGCATGAGAGATGTGGAAACTAAATATGTGCGCATGTTCACGGAGTAGGGCTCAGTTTTGACTAACAACAGTTTCACACAGGCTGTGGCACGATTGTTTCAATACGAGATGCGATGCAACCACAATATTTTCCAACTTCAGTGTCAGCACACAAACGTGAGACGTGTTTATAA
Organism: Gadus macrocephalus; assembly: GCF_031168955.1. Classification (NCBI taxonomy): domain Eukaryota; kingdom Metazoa; phylum Chordata; class Actinopteri; order Gadiformes; family Gadidae; genus Gadus; species Gadus macrocephalus. The sequence continues at coordinate 14,028,944 of NC_082396.1, read as the reverse complement.
GTGGTTGCATTGGCACAAAGACTGGGACCTAGTTTCTACACCCCTAAAAAAATGGTTTAATAAGTAGAAGTAGAAGTAGAACTTTGTAAAGGGGGTCACGCTGAAACATACATTATAAATACCCACATGTGTTGGCGATAAGTTTATCCCATCGGACTGAATTAAAAACACCTTTAAGTTACTATCTAGACGTTCCTGAAACAGACATGCCATTATAAAAAAAAATGACTATGGCAATATTTGTATTACAGCATACCCAAATGCCTAAAGAATAATAAAGGAAAACTTGAAGTGGTTAAAACAGTCCCAACGTTAGTCATCAAACATACGACTTTTCTGCTATCAGCCGATATTTAATAGATATTTCTGAAGTTACATTCAAAACAAATCTAAGTCACAGCACAACTTCAAACCGTAACCGTAGGGCGAATTCATGAAGTTCGCACAGAATAAAGATAGCAAGGCATTTGAAGTTGTCCCAACTACCTGGCTAGCTGAGAATCTCTCGAAGTTAAGTCATCTTCAGTTTCTGCAACAAAGGACCACAAAAAGGGGTTCTCACGTCTGCTGACAGTGAATTTGCGTTGTCAGTGTGCAGACTGTGCAGCAGTGAGCGTTGGAGCTATCGTGACTGGGGCTTTTGCTCCAGCCCTGATTGTAACCAGATCCACCACCAGCGAGTCCATTTGGAAGGGAAAATACAAATAACGTCAGAAGTTAAATTTAGTTATCATGCCGAAATATTTCTACAAAACGGAAAAATGTATACTTTAAATATGATCTTTAGTAACACATTACACCCTGAATCAAGACATAAACTATGTCTAAACAACACGTAATACCCACCCGTTATAAATTGGTATGATCCAGTGGCGTCTGACTTAAAGCGCACACATCTGATCTAACACTTAAAGCCTCAAATTAACACTTGTAGATAGAAAGCTACCACAATATATTGTATGTACCCCTGGTTAAGGTTTTTATTACAAACTATTGCAAGCGTATAGTGTGTCGTCCCGTTTTAAGTTTGGAACTTCTGTATATCATTCATTTTTTTACCTCGACCATTGTGCAATGGAAAACATTTCTACCTCTTTTTAATGTTGTAAATCTAATGCATGTCCGCCAATCCTATAAGAATAACATCAAAACGTTTCCAAGGGGATGGTGTGGGACACAAATATGTACTGGGTCCCACTTGAGAGACCGAAATGAAAGCATGACATTCATGGTAAATCTTGGTGCTGTGGGGACTGGGAGCAGGGATCAGATTTAATACAATATATTTGGCTATCACTTGTGGGAAAAGGCGTAGCTCTCAGGGGCAATGCTGAAGGAAACCATATGCCCAATTTACTCTCCAGTTGGGCTTTGTTGGTTTTATTATGACTGTGGTGTAGATTGTGACATAATTTATGCCTCATAATCTTGTCTAGTTCCCGAACTTCAATGGTCACCTTGCAATGGTTAGTAAATGGAAATGTGCCTGCCTTGGCCCCCTTAGCAACACCAGATGTACATTTTAACAGCTTTATAAAGAAACAATTAAATATATTGGGAACGTGACACACATGCGGGCAGGCTGAAATTTCTGGTCCAACTTTATTTGTGGATGTTCAGCTCCGACATCATAAACAACATCCACCAATCTGTTTGTTTCCCCGGCTTATCTTGGCCAGGGCCATGGGGGGCTGGAGCCTGGCCCAGCTGACATGAGAAAGGGGACACCCTGAATGGCACAGCATTTCTAGGGCACCATACTCACACACCGACACTGACACACATTAGCTTAAACAGCAGGTGGGAGCATGCAGTACCATTTGAACACAAGGCAAACATGCAAACTCAACACTGAGTGGACCAGATGGAATTTCAACCAAGGCCTCTGGCGCTACCTGAACCTGCATGCTACTGTCTGCCCAGAGCACTTTGACTACGTTGGTAGGAACATTGGCTTTGCTATGAAAGTAAAGAAATTGTAGTTACTGAGAACTATAAATTGAGAACTTTGTCTTTTACACTAGGTACTAGTTTGGAATGGTGCATCCTGTTTCATTTAATTTGATCAGAACAGCTAATGTAAAAGGCAGGTCATGTCAAATGAAATATGGCTGCATAATTACAATGACCTCAGGGAAAAGACCAAAGTTACCATTTTAAATGAATCAAGCAAACTTGATCTTAACCAGGAGGAGATACTTTCACTTTAATTTGAGCAATAACTTTTCTTTTGAGGAAGTTGTTGCCCAATTGTTTTTGCCATCTCACATTCAGGAAGGACATCCAGTGCCTTGCCAGGTTGACTTTGCATGTGTTTGTACAGCACAGTTTATATGAAGAGCCTTCTCTTTACCGAGCGACAAAAGATTCCAAGGACAGTTTGACAGATGTGAACAACCATAGATTAATTGAGAATAGAAAGGTGTTTATCTCTCACATGAACTAAAACCTTGGTTTATCCTAATATATGACATAGGCATAAGTATTTTTAATGGGGTTCAACCTACAGGTAATATTTTCTGTGTTTCATATTGCATAATAATATATTGCTTAATACACATCATGCAATAGCTAACCACATTTAGACTTTATCCGTACATCTCAGTAAGTAACCTCTTTAAGAAACATCTATGTCCATTCTCAAATAAGGATACACCCAAAAACGCATATCCAAGGCAGGAGTTTATCAATTTATATATATGTAAAAGATGAGCAAATGTTTTGAACAGTACACTATCAATTCTGATTAAAAAGGTGTCTCCATTCCAGGTTTGAGAAATGGCACCCTCTACTGTGTAATACAATGGTCCTCTTAAGTGTGCTGAACAAATACTATGAACCGAAAACAAATTCAAGTAGGACGCATGTTACAAAAATAATGCATTTCATTTATTAAAAGCACTTTTTTTTCTAAAAAGACCATCATTGAAACTAAGAACTGAATGGGGCAGTGAATGGTGTGAGTCAATGCAGTCGCTTGAAAATAAGTGCAGTTACATTGTTACCGGTCTTGCCTCCAAACTGAATGCTGGGTGTGGGCAACTGTTGAACAAATTCAAACCCTGTCGGCAACATGGAAAGAAAGTGTAAGGTTACTAAAAATATGCGGCCAACAAAGGATTTCATTACAGCAGAGAGAACTGCCTCACATAAGTGTCCTAGGTCTGATAAAGACCCATTGGAAACTTTCTACAAAAGGAGTGAGTGAGTGAGTGTGGCACAAACACACACACACACACCTAGTTGGTTGCTAACGTTGCACTGCTATTTATCATGGGGGAAGATCATTCGTCAAGAAGATAGCATAATATCACTTAAATTACAAGCATAACATCCCTTATAATACAAGTATCAATCAAAGTTGCATAATATAGAGTAACTGTTGTTGATACCAGTGTTTTGGGGAAATACGTCACAGAATAAATTTTGCAGTTACGAATGAGAGATCCATTACCTGAACAGAACCTATGTAGCAGTTGCTCCTTTGTCCAGTTACAGGAGGTAATGACAAAATATCCCCCCTCCTTCAGCGCATCACCTAGAGCTTGGACATAGCGTATCCTGACCTCATTGGTGTTCTCTGGGTTCAGGCTTATTGCATCAAATGTTCCTTTGTCGACACACACGTCAAAGTCCTTCAATTCCCCGGAACCACTCAAGAAGTCCACCTCCTGAAATGCATGGTTGTGTTAACAGATAATTTTATTTACTCTTCAAATGTGCTGAAACTAAAACTAGAAATAGCAGTCCACTGAGACTCGCATATGGAATTGGAAAGCAAGATCCTGTGTTAATATAAATATAACATCTATCAGCACACCAACAGAGAGGCGTTTATGCCCCTGACATTCAAGGACAGGAAGGATTAATGTGGTAAGGTGAATTATGAAATAAGTTGAAAAGAAAGATCAAGTCACAGCTGTACGTAATATAGCACTCTTGTCCTGTGCTTCTCGCCCCCTCAAATTCCATTCCACTTCTTCATTAAACTTGAAATGCAACTCTGAATTGACGGAAAATGACATGATGCCAATATTCCAGTCAACACACACATACAACCTTTACCACAGACCAGCTACTTTCCGAATTTAGTCAATATTGACTTTGAAACATATTTCCTACACTCCGTACAGGATAGGAAACCCCCTCATAACCTGAATGACATCAGAACAACTTTTTTTCCATGGCCCTGGGCGCCAACAGTTGAGGAGATGTGTCAATTCCTGCCATCTCGGATTGTACTTTCCTTGAGGTACATAATTCACCTCATGATGTACAATCTATTCAAACTATTTTGAATAAGGAGAAAAAGTAGCCCATGAATTGTTGATGTCTAACAAATAGCTGTAACTGACCGTGAAATAGGAGCTGTTAAATGAACTCACCTTCACAGATATATTGTTTAAATCTTCAGCCTGAAGTACATCCTTTGCCAAGGCCACTGATGCTGCTGAATAATCTATTCCTGTAAGGTTTGTATATCCTTCTTTAGCCTTGAAAAAGAAAAGGAATAATGGGTTTTGAAAAAAGCCTTTGAAATATGCTATCACAAACCAAAACATGACCAGTCTAATTGCATACCAGTTCAACTAGAAGGACTCCATTTCCAGTCCCAATATCCAGAATAGAAGCGTTTTTGGGGATCTCTGCTTTCTCCATCCACCGAATCACACGACCCATGCTCTGTTCACCAAACCTCGGAGAATTTGAAAAGACAAAAACTTAGTCTGCACAGAAATAAATAAAACGGGTATATATATATATATAGACATCTATATATACAAACCGGGTTTATTTACACACACACACACATATATATTTATACACACACACACACACATATATATATTTATACACACACACACACACACACACACACACACACACACACACACACACACACACACACACACACACACACACACACACACACACACACACACACACACACACACACACACACACACACACACACAAGGAAAAGACAATTATTACTTTTTGATCCTTACCATATCTCACCTACATCTCCAATGTCTCTGAATGTCTCCAATTCCGTTTGGTATGCTTCATCCCAGCTACATAGGGTTAGTGACAAGAACACAATCATTTTTTGATAATTCAGACGAATAGGTCAAAACGAAGAAAACAGGCAGTCACAGCCGACTACAGACTCATTCAACCGGATGTCCAACGCTACCAAGCTGGATGGTGAGGAACTACCGAATTGGACATCTGCAGGTGACCAACCTATTTCTTTATAAGTCCATGAGGTGACCCAACTGGACACCAGCTGTGTTTCTTGCGATGTCCACAAGGTGGCGCAGGGTGTGTGTGTGTGTGTGTGTGTGTGTGTGTGTGTGTGTGTGTGTGTGTGTGTGTGTGTGTGTGTGTGTGTGTGTGTGTGTATACACCTCGATTTAAACAATGTATCAATATATTTTTCATTAATAATATCATATGATTAGTCTATAATATAATGTCAGGTAAATAAATTGTCGTTGCTATTCATAAACATGGAAGTAACGTGAAACTACGATATGCTGTCGTTCTAGCTCGAGAACTGGACGTCTCGCGATACCCAGCTGGACAGCCCACAGCGGTACAGATCGATGACAAATAGTCGCATATAGCATTAATGTTATTTGGGTGGAAAGAATATATATAAATAAGCCTACAATCTTTTTATATGCTAATTTATACATGAGTAATAGAGATAACACTTTCACATTTGCAATAAGCTCTTTCGGTGCCTGAATAAGAAACCCTCGAACGTTAACCCATATCTGATGTTATGATATAATCTATTACATACTACTGCTTTGTTCCAAGCTTTGAAGGCACGAAATCATCTTCTCCGCCTTTGGGACCGTCTCTTTTCGTGCTGTTCGGACCTCCATGTGTACTATCGGATTCGTCGGCCATGCTGGAGCGATGAGGGAGGGGTCGGGACATGCGGGTACTTTATGCAAATCAGCGGCCGGGGGTCACAGCTCTTTGAATACACGGCGGCAAACGGGAGATGGTCGGTTGATAGGTCCATGGGTCGGTGGATCTTTGACAGTGGCGTTAAAGGTCTCAAGACAACCGATGATTGTGTGTATTGTAGGAAAGTGATGCCAGGGGATTGTATTTCATCCATGACCTCCGTAGTCACTGGCACGTTACCAGGAGACAAATGTTCCTCGGGTCCTCCTTCGAGCTGGGAAAGCGAACAGAGGGTTAGAGATTTCAGTCAGTTATGGGCAGGCCTACTCTTTACCCAAGTAGGAGCCTACGTACTAGGCAGGTTAGATGTGAACGAAAACTAACAAGAATAACAATTCCAAAACTGCTTGATCTTTTCCGCAAAGTTCAGTTAAATGAAAATTGACATGCTTTGAAGAGGTCCATCCAGAATATTGAACCTTACCTTCAATACACATGATCGCTCTATGAACAACTGCAGCATTTTTTGGGTCAAATCTCAATGTAGTTGTTGTTGATGTTGCCCAGTAAATGGTTTATCCTAATCCATGGCCAAATATTGGGGTTGGTTTATTGGTTGGAACAAACAAACCAAAAAGTATATAAATATGCTGCAAATACTAATCTGAACATTGGATTTCACTTTTGACTCTTTACACATCTTTCTATGCAAGCTGTGTCCTGCTTTATCAAGGTAAATACATTCTTATGCGTGATCAGCCATATCTGCAGCAAATCAAAGAGTATCAACAGAGGAAACCCCACCCCAGCCTATTCCATCTTCTGTCAAGCAATGCAATAATTTGTCATACACTTCAATGGCTTTTTTTTTTTTTTTACGAATTGCGACAGGATTATTATCAAAGATGGAACAATTGAAAGTGATGATTCATAAATTAACCGATATTGTATCCTATAGTCCCACCGTTTACCCCCCTTATTCTGAAGTCTTATTTTAATCACTAAAGGAAATAACAGCAAATCGCAGTTTGCCAACCGGAACTCAGCCACTCTTCGGCGTTGTTTCCATGGCGGTATTATAATAAAGAGACGATTGGTTTTTTTTTAAGAATCTATCTATTTTCCACTTTTGGGGGCGGGGCCTTAAACCAAGCCATTTGAGTGACGTATGGCCGATGGTCGGTGGACGTTTCCATCATGGCGGCTTCCATTTCGGGTTATACTTTTAGTTCTGTGTGTTACCACAGCGCCAACAGTAATTCTGACCATGTAAGTATTGGATATATATATCGTAACATGGTCGGGTGAAACCTTGGTGAACGAAGGTCGGTCCTGGGCTGGAGGGTGGCTCTAATCGCTAGGCTGTGTTGTTTTCCAGTGTCATCATCATCCTGTTGCTTGCTAGCTGGCGTTGGCTACGTTTACTGAAAAACATTCCAGATACGATATACATGTTGTGTTTCACATCACGAGGGGTTAACGCCTCCAACAGCAGCCTGCAGAACTACAACTTGCATGTTATATATGTCCATTTCTGTTTTCATGGGGCCATGGTTGGGTGTTGGGGACTAGCCTTTAGCTAGGACCTAGCAAGCTAGTGAAGCTCTGAAGACACTTCCGTGTGTCACTGGCCCCTCGGATTACAGAATGCAACACATTCAAACATCTGTTTCTAAGTGTGTCAAGTGTCCAACATCGGTGTCGGATTTAACCTGCTAATTTATCTCTACTTGTGTAACACTTGTCCTAGTCATGTTTGTTTTGGTCAATCTGACAGCTAACCAAAGTTACAAACTGTCACAATAAGTAGCCGATCTTTTTCAAACTAACCCAAAGAGGCCAATATAACAGGGTCTAACATGTTGATCTTTAATAGTAAGCTGTGTATTAATCGGTAGAAATTTTGAATTAGAATTCTTGAGCGTAAATATGAATTAATCAACCACCTTGAAGCTATCCAGCCAGCCAGGTCAGCCTGAAACATGTGCTTACAAACATTCCTCAAATACCAACAAAGGGTGAGACTGTCGCTGCCATTTATCAAGGCGACTCCGTATATTCTATGTTACGCTCCTGTGTGAACGATAATCTGGTGCTAGGTTCATCTCGATTCATGAGCAATATATCTTCATGTGACGCGCGTCGATATTAAATAAGGTCGATGTTTTTTTGAAGGAGGGCTTCCTGTTAGGAGAAGTAAGGCAAGAGGAGACAGTCAGCATTAGTGACACCCAGATCAGCACTGCAGAATTGCTTCAAGTAGTTGGTAAGTGAAATGCTCATATTAAAATGTATGTTTGCTCATTTTAATTTTTGGGGGTGGATGTAAGTAAATAATTTAGTATATGCTAAATCGAAATGGGAATTCTAGAAAGATGGTAGCTCATAATTAATTAACAATACTATTTTTCTACACAGAAATTCATAACCATAACCCTTGCGCGCAGTTATTTAGGTAAGATCAAAATTATTGACTGAACAAATCAAGATCATTGTGTCCATTAATGAATACTTACTATTTTTAACTTAAAACTCCTATTTCAATGTTTAGTGCAACCAGCTTTCAGCAGTTACACAAAAATGGATTTAAAAACCGACCTATCCAAGATGGACAGTAGATGGCCCTATGCTACATGGTTCTGTACAGTGTGAATAGCAAGGGTATTCATATTCTAGATCTAGCCTCTTGACACATATTTGTTTGATTTTACAGCTTTTATGACTATGCGGGCAAAGTTGACGAAGAAAGTCTCAAGCGAATACTTAAAGACAGACAGAAAGTAAGTGTTTTTCTTGTCTGCACATGTTGACGTTGTTTTGTCCTTTATTTTACAATGCACAATTATTACCGTTGTTCAAGTCGCGAGCCAACGTGCTATAAGATAGCTACAAGGGCAACCTCCTCCCTCCTCTTGCCAGAATGTCATCGGTTGGTACCGGTTCCGAAGGAACACCCCGCAGCAGATGTCGTTCAGGGAACAGATCATCCACAAACAGTTGACCCAGCTGCTGGGCGTACCAGACCTAGTCTTCCTTCTCTTCAGCTTCATCTCTACAGCCAACAGCTCCACGCACGCTCTGGAGTATGTGCTCTTTAGGCCCAACCGCAGGTAATAATAGATGCATGACCCCACGGTGTAGGCACTTTCAAAACTATTAACACACGCACAATCGCTGCTTACTTGCTTACTGACCATGTTGGTGACATGCTCATTAATTAAACCATAATAACAAGTCAAAGTTGATAATTTTACTGTGTCACTTAACCATCTTCTGTTGCGTTAAAACGTTTTTTTTTTTCTACTTGGAAGGTAATCTAACCTCAGAAATGATCTATACTTGGCTTTCTCTTCTTTATCTGGGTTTAATATCCTGATATACTTGTAGTGTTTCTTTGTTAACTTGTTACCTCTAACCAGCAGGTACAACCAGAGGATCACCCTAACTATACCGAACCTCGGTAATACCAGCCAGCAGGAATACAAAGTCTCCTCAGTGCCCAACACCTCGCTCAACTACGCAACCGTCATCAAGGAGAATGGGTATGTTATATTTACAATCTCATCCCTGAGAGTTCATATTATTATTATTATTATTATTATTATTATTAGTGTCTGTGTATGTTTTTATACCAGATGGTCAATCATTCAGATGAAAATGGATGGAAAATAATAATCCTTCCTAGATTAATCTCAATATATATATATATGGAAATGTGATTGCTAGAATATGTATCTTCTTTCTTCTATTTATCTAAAACCACATCTTGTTATGACAGATTTGTGATTTAGAAGGAATAGTTTCAATGTATGAGCTTTGACCAGATAGGGTGTCCTGAAATACACGCAAGCATATCAGATTTCCATTCGGGAATATTGATGGTGGTGTTCTCTGCAGAGCCGAGTTCTTTGACAAGGATGGTGTCATGAAGGATATTCGAACGATTTTCCAAGTCTACAACGCACTACAGGATAAACTGCAGGTTAGACCCATAATCGCTGCGTTTTACTTCACATTCATAGCGAGAGCATTCAGTAGCAGGCTATGAGGTTGGAAGATATGGTAACTGGCCATGTGCTTCCTGTTGTCCCTCAGGCGGTCTGTGCAGAGGTGGAACAGAGCGAGCGCATTAAAGAGAAGATTCAAGAAGATGTGAACGAAATCAAACAACAAATTGATCTCAGGAAACGGAAGACGGCGGAGGAGGAGAAAAGTACGTAAACGATTGACATTTAATGAAATCCGTGACGGATGAGTTATTCAGGTTGTTGACATTTGCTACGCCATCCATGCATCTAAAACAGGAAAAAATAAGCACTTATTTTAAAGAAATGACCTTTATAGCATCTCACTTTTCTGTAGAACATTCCGATGAATGGTCATTCTCGCAAATGATGCAGTATTTCCTCGTGATGTATGAGACTTCAACAAGAATCAGGAGATCGTGAATGTGCTCCTGTGTCTACTCTGTGTTTCTCAGAGCTCTGGGAGGCTCAGCACGCAGATCTTCATCAGTCCAGCCCAGAGGAGAACACGGAACAGTCCAGGGCTTCCCTAACATCCAGGATAGCCTTCCAGACCCCCGCGGCTCCCGAGCGGCCCGGCATCTCACCCAACCCTCCTTCTTATGAGGACCTCATGTCCCATGACAGAGCTCTGCTCTCCACCTCCTCCACCCCCACCCGCGCAGCCCTGCTGCCACGGCCCCAGGCGGTGGGTTCCCCGGGCCACCCCAGCCCCGCCTCGCTGGTACTGGGCATGGGTCTCGGGCTAGGCCTCGGGGCCGGCTCGGGTCCCACTCTCCCCTCCGTCACACCGTACCTGGGTAACGGCGACGGCTCGAGCTCCGACTCCCTGGACAGACAAGCGGCAGGACAGGAGGACGAGGAAGACGAAGAAGACGAGGACGAAGACAGTAGCGAGTACGAGAACTTGGTAAGCGAAGCCCAGCTTTTGCCGCCCCTGTTGGCACAGGGGCGCCCAGCAGCGCTCAGTCCTGACGGAGACGTGCGGGGCTCACAGACCTCGTAGACCACATGCCGCTGTGTGCCAAAGGGACACCAAACAGCTTGGTATGATGAATCGATAACCTAATCAAAGACGATGCATTTCCTGTACGAGGGAGGAAGTGGCAGGCCTGGAGAGAAAAGGCGTGCACAGGGGGATGTTTCCACCATATGCGTTTCTTATTCGTCTGTAGTTTGACCTCCATTTTTAGGGGAAAACTAACCCCGGCTTTGCAGGCTTAATGGGAGTAACTGGAGAAATGTGTTCTTTTAACATCGGGTCACTCCGTAGTGGATGCGTGTTGTTTCAGTGTCAGTGGTGGCCGACTGATCTGGGGAGCCCTCTTGGTACGACACAGACTTTAGTTCACTCTCACTGGATCATGCTACTTCACTTCCACTGGATCATGCTATTTGCGCATCTCTGAGCACCCAACGATACCATTACCTCTTGCACTATTTTTGCCTTCAATTTATTTAAGAAAAGAAAAGGGAAAAATATTTAGCGGCCTTCAAACTTTTCTTTTTCTTATGAGGTAGGCACGTTTTTATTTTATTTTAAAAGATGTATGTTGACAATTTTTTCTTTTAAATTGCACAGTTAGGTCATTTTGATTTTGGGTGTCCATTAGTAGTTTTGTTTTCATACAAGCACAGTATGTCTATAATAAATAGTCGAGATGCCTATTAAGATGAAGTAAAAATTGATTTAAATCACATTCATCCATCCACTTCTATACTAGGTGCTGGTGTATTTTTGTCAGAGTAACAAGTTTGTGAAACTCGCATAATCAACAACGATATCAGTGTCTCCTTTAGATGAACACTGACATCAAATGTGCTTTGCTGCACTTAGCTAGTCAGATTTAATCCGATTTATTTTTAATATTGTGCTTTAACAATGAGGAAATATGTGCCACTTTTTTTTGTACATTGGTTTGTCTTCACAGGGCAAACAAACGTACTGTAGCTTTACCAGATGCTGATGGCTCTTACACTAAAGCTGCAACACAGAGCAAAACCACAACACAAACTTTGCACCTGCCTGTTTATTCTTTCCATAAAAGTCATCCCTCGCACACTCGCCTCAGACTGCTCATATTCCCCCGCAAACTACTACTAACATTACACAAGCTGTGTCTGTGGACTTGGTCTCTATAAAATTCATTATGGAAGGCCAACTGCCTCTTTTACTGTGTACTGTAACCCTGGTTACCAAGGCAGATCACTTTCTGTCTTTCTACAGAGTCCACATCAGATCTCATGCATTTCAAACCTGACCATTCAGTTGTTATGTATGTAGACATTGACGAAAATACCGTGGCTTTAGATTGGTTTACAGTGCCTTCCACTCAGGATTGTGTCACACACCCGTAACTGGACACAGAATGCATTTGCAATGACTTTTTAATCTATGCTGTAATGTTAAAATGTTTTTTTTTGTCATTTGCTACACATTTACACCGCACTAGTGTAATGTGTTGCTTCATCTTTACAACTGATATTGAAAACACTGCACACCCTTATATGTGATATTCCTTTTTTCTGTTATTTTTCACTCTAACCAAATCGTCAAAGGCTTTAAGATGGACCTATAATTTACATGTGACACAGCTTTACAAATGTCTTGCTTGCTACTTATTTGAAACTGGAATTGTATATTTATATAATGTACAGATAGAGGGAGCTTCCATTCATAAATGTAAGAAGCCTCCCAGGTACACTTAGACTGATATGGTGATTATTACATTTTACGCAATTAATTACCAGAAAGAAATATTTTGAAATGGTTATAGGTCCTGAGTTGAAGACATCTTGGCCGCATGAACAAGGTTAACCGCGTTAAGACTGTTATATTGGACATATGCTTTTACAATGTGGCTGAAAGTAAATTTTCACAAGCAAGTTGCATTTCCTTTGCATAGGAAATAGAAAAAGTGGAACGGCATAGGGAAGAGCTTTATTTTTTAAGCTGTCGCTTTGGCTTCAAGACCCTGATGGCGTTTCTCGCTTTATGCTCTTTCCTAACTCAATGCGCTGGGACAGATTGATTAGCGGGAAAATGTTGACATGGCGATTCAGAGGAAAACACTATTGCATATACGAGTGAGGGGTACACCAGTGACTCACATAGCGAGGACTCCTTCTGAGCACTGGATAATATATATAAATATAATATGAATGTAAAGGAAATGGGGCTGCAAAACAGCATGTGCTGTACTTATCTCGGACAGTTGGATTACAGGGTGGCAGGTGTAAAGCATTAGAATGGAGTTGGAATTTAATTTTTGAAATTCGTTTGGCTTATATAAATGGCAAATAACCTAGCTTGCTGGAGCTGGAGAAAGAGGTAATTGTGCCCCCTCTCCAAAGGAGGTCATTGCACCTTCAGATTTAGCCTGACTCACAGTCCCCCACAAGCCCAGTATCTTGTGAGCCTGTCGTCTGTATGTAATGTGTAAAAGGGTATAAGAGTAATGTTTTAGCTGCACAAGTTTTCCTCCCACACATACATGGTCCTAAATTTGATTTAATTAAATGAGACATGCTTATGTGATTCGCTCCCCTTGTTTTCCTTTCTATTTTGCATATCTTTTAACAGGTTGGGGGAGATGTGTACATGCAATTAAAAATAATGCAGATTGCATAGTTTATTATTGGAAGAGAAAGAGTTAGAGGAAACAGTGCATTGAAAGAGAAGATAGAGTTGCTCATCACGCAATGAGCAAAAGCTCTCACGCAATGAGCAACAGCTCATTGCGTGAGAGTAAAGCCCCTTATATGGATATAGTACCCTAACACAGTATATATCCATATATCAATGCATTGCAATCAAAGTGTGGTTATAAATGCGTTTTGATCAATGCATGATATAGTTTTTATTACGTCAGGAACAACTTATGAGGTTATTTATCCAACACTCGAACAACCGCTCAAGCTGTCATGTATTGCTGCAGACTGCTGCTGCAGTATTTTTACGATGACATCATCCTATCGCTGATGAGATACCTCGGGGGAGAGTTGGGTGAAAATGCAAAGAAAGCAAAATGCTGAGGATAGCACAGACATAGAATTTACATTATATTCATCAAAGCATTGTTATGTTGTTATTTTTTCCCATTGGTGTTTATAATAAAACAATTTTAATGATGGGGGGCGAGGAAGATAGCGTCTGATTGGTCCTTGTAAGTGGATACAGAAAAAGTAGCCAATGAGCTTGGCCGGGCAGATTCAGGTGGTAAATCCTGTCTCTGACTGTAACAGGGATGAGGGTTTTTACTCCGTAGTGTAGTGCAACCCTGGCCTTCCTCTCGGAGTCCCTGTGCCGCCATTAAAGGATATCGGATCGCCGTACCCTAATGTGGATTAAAATGACTTAAAACCTCTCAGACGGTCAACGTAGGGCTAGAGAGGGTTGATATTATGTGTGGATGTGTGCACTCCTGTCCACACGGAGCCCGGGAGCGGTAGATATGCAGCTCTCCACCAAGTAGCAGACGCTCGACTTCGGGACCGGGGGAGGTGGAGAAGCTGAGCCGCTGTTGTGGTTGAAGGCACGGCGGGGTGTAAACACGGGGAAGAGGAGGTAAGGTCACGGCTAGTTGCTACGTGGACTCTTCCAATTCAAGTGACTTTCCTTCTGGCTGTTATGATTCCCGTTTACCTTTCGTGTGCAACCCTGGCTCACTCGCAGTTAAGACAGGCGAACCGGAGAAGGCTGGTTGTAACGTCAGCCGATGCTAATGTTAGCTAACTTAGTTTGTTTGGTAAAACATGACCTGGCTGAACCGCTTCAGTGTGTTGTGCTCCTTTTTATGCCCTGTGTTTTAGAAGGAGTCCGGTTAAAGCTTTTCACTCGCTGCACCGTAGTACGATGTGTTTACTAGTCAGTTTACAATAACAGGTAAATGGAGTTAACTTATGAAAACAATTGATGAATACACTCTAGTTTCAGGGTCGGGCGACGTGTTCCGTAAAGCAATGCACCTTCAAACAGTGATTAAACATCCTGTCTTTAAACACAGCACCAGGATGCACATACTAAGCACTGCGGTAGTCTTTTTAACAATTCACCAGCACGACGTGCGACTTTGAATAGTGTCTCTCACTTAAATGCTGAATTTCACACGTCTGATGAAAGGGAAGGCTTATAGAAATCACAGGAATTTCAGACAGCCGAGGTGTTCTATGCTTTGCATTTTTTAAAAGTTGTTTACAAAACAACTTTGTGGTTGGTCCACCCGTCCATTAGTCACGCCCATTGCAGTAAGTGCACACTTAACAAAGTTTAGTCTATGAATGGAGCATTTAAAAGAAAAAATGGTTCAGCATCAAACATGTCGGTGCATTCTTTATCCCATCACATGTATAACCTCACTTAAGTATCTTAAACATATATTGCATTATTTTAATCATGATCATATGCCTGTTGCATGTCTTATGTTTTTTTTTATCTATCTATGTCTATTTCTTTATATTTTGTTAATGTTAACATGTAGCTTCAAATGTATGCAGGCTACAGTTCCCGTTGCGTACTAGACGAGACCATTCTGGTACCCAAAACGCTACCCTCGTACTCGATTTGATTTACAGTGCCACAAATTAGTGCCGGGTCAAGCACTGGAGCATATTCTTTTTACATACAAGCCATTCACCTGCTTCTGTTGCCAGACAGTATTTGGTAGAGGCTGCCCCTAAGAAACGAAGGTGCTGTGCAGCTCAACCTGTTTACGGGTGTTCCCACTTGAATATAGTCAAATACTGCCCCTTGTAAAGAGATGCACCTGTGTGATCGAAGCAGCATGGTGCATCTTTTTTTGGTTAACCAACATCTGTGTCCCATAGGGAATCAACAAAAGCACGTTAAGTATATACTATCTTGTCTTTATAAAATGTCTGATCTCATACGTTTTTATCAAGGATCTTTTACAATTAATATTTGGTAATACAGGACAATGAATTTAACAACCATTGTATATGCAAATGCCCAAAACTAAAATGCTAACTACATGTAAACCGTAAGTCACAAATTTATATCCATCCTGCTATTCAAGTGCACCATTCAAGTGCACCACCGCTGTACACTAAACCAAGCTGTGCTTCATTCCCCGGGGTCTTAGCGTCCCGCCTGCCTGTGTGACCTCCCGCAGAGAGGACCAGCCGCGCTGAGAACCCCTCTGAGCGGCAGCAAGCCCCCTGCAGCGGCCGCCCGACGATGACAGAGGTCGGCACCAAGTGGGCCTGCGACTACTGCACGTACGAGAACTGGCCCTCTGCGATCAAGTGCACCATGTGCCGCGCTCAGAGGCCCAGCTTGGGGCCCATCATCACGGAGGAGCCCTTCAAGAGCAGCCCCCCTCTGGATGCCGGTCGGCATCAGTGGGACCCCGCGTGCCACAGCAACAGCCCGCCGCAGGGAGGGGTTTCCAGCCTCCTAATCTGCCCGGACTCCAGCGCCCGTCCCCGTGTGCGCATCGCCGACGTCCCCGAGACGCTCCCCAGCAAGTGGTCGTGTCACATGTGCACCTATTTGAACTGGCCGCGGGCCATCCGCTGCACCCAGTGCCTTTGCCAGAGGCAGCAGGGCCAGCAGCACAAGGGGCATCGCGCGGGGCAGCCCCGTAGCCCCACGGAGCTGCCCCAGACCTCGGGCTCTGGCTACCGCTCTGCGCCCCCCACCACGCCCACAGACCCCTGCGAGGAGTACAACGACCGCAACCGACTCAACACCCGGGCACAGCACTGGACCTGCACCGCCTGCACTTACGAGAACTGGCCCAAGGCGCGCAAGTGCGTGGTGTGCGACCATCCCTGGCCCAGCAGCCCGCCGGCCGAGTCCATCGAGCTGGCGTCGGAGCCGGAGGGCCAGCCGCCGCCCTCCGTCCTGAACGAGCGGGAGCGGGACAATCGGCGGGGGGGCGTGGGGGGGACAGTGGGCGTCGTCGGCGGGACGGGGGGCTGCGGCAGCAGTCAGCGGAGGTCGCCACCCAGCCCAAAGCGGGAGTCGGAGGTGACGATGGACTTTCAGAGGATCGAGGTGGCGTCGGGGGCCGGGATCGGGAGCAAAGAGGAGCTGGAGATGGACTTTAAAAAACTGAAGCAGATTAAGAACCGGATGAGAAGGACTGACTGGCTGTTCCTCAACGCGTGTGCAGGTGAGTGTCCTAAAGTAGCAGCACTGCGTGTGTTGATGGGGTCCAGGCTCTGGTTTGTGTCACACTGGTTGTTTTTCCAGGGCTAGTGTGCTTCCATATCACGCACAGCTAGCTGGCCTGTTTACGGACCGCACCAGGTGTAGGTGGAAGTGTTTATGTTGTTCTGCCTCACATACTAGAAATGCTTGCCCTAATTGTGGGCTGTAAATATAGTTTGTTGCTCAAGTTCGCTGTCCTCATAACTCCCTCCCATCACCACAAACATAGGTGTGATATAGTCAGTTTCAGGGGTACTTTTTAAAATAATAATTATTTGTATTCAAAATTTTTGTTTATTTGTTTCAAAAGGTCTTTTTGACTGGTACAACCATTCCATGCCTGTATAAAGCTTTGAAATATAGGTCTCTGATTTTAGCAAAAGGATCGTGCAGCCATACGTCCTTTTAAATTTCACAATAATAACCCGATGCTCTGACTATCCTGTGCCTTAACCTCCGTGAACATCTAACACAGAATAACATATTGGATCATCTTAAGCCCAACCGGATAAGTACTGGCTTTTACAGTCATCAACATAGTTTTAGAAAGGAGAAAAAGTCAACAAAACCACAGGCCCATGGAGGACAAACAACTATTAAAGACGCCAGTGTACGCACGTTGCGAAATTGTTCTTTCTATAGACTGTGAGCTAGTCCAAGCGAAACCGTCCCCTCTATTGCGTGTGACCCTAGCTTACCCTCGCAGAGGCCAGGCCCTATCAGGTTGTATGGGCGGAGGGCCTCTAATGACTGACGTTATCATCAGTATGCCAATAGGCTCCTGAGTCCCCTTGCCTCCTATCTGTGTTCATGGTCATAGAGGTGGCGGAGACCCCCGGGCATGGAGGTTTCCCTCTCCAAACGCACGCACACACGTGATCACGCACACGCACCCAGGTTAGTAAACGTAGTCCAGTGCCCCTCCCGCCGAAGGATCTGCTGTGCTATAAATGGCATTGTGTGGTGCAGTGCAAGCTTAAAATAAAGAAGGTGTGTGAGTGTGAGACGACAGCCAAATGATGGTGTTGTGTCACATAACGATAACTCTGCTGTGTGGATTTCAATCGCTGTTCTCAAACCACCTAATGCATCACCAAAGCACATGCAAAGATAACCACTTATTTGCTATTTTTTCTCATTGACGGGGCTTTCTCAAGTTTGTGGTTGTGTGTTGTGCACTCATAGGTTGACCTTCACTTCCCCCTTGAGAAACAAAGAACTGAAGCCCTTTCATTTTGATTGAGAATAATTTGTGTAAAATTGATCCCGGTAAAGCCAATCATTTGTCAAACGAGTTGCCCCTAAGCCGTGGGGTATGCTGTTTTCTATATTTGGCATTGCACATTTGAAAACACGGTTGAAACTATTTAAATCGAAAAACATTTGTATACGGCAAGTAAAAAGCCACTCGGCATTGGAATTTGGAATCGTACTGTTGTTTCTGTGGCGACAAACTCAGATTGCAGATCAGAGGATCAGCTCACGTGCGGGAACTCTCTGTGGTACACGGTCACAGATTCCCATCTTTAACTGTCGAGAAGCCTTTTTGCTATTGCCTTGTTATTAGTTAAACAGCCCTTCAATGAAACACACGCCTGAGGGAGAATTCAAGAGAGTATCAAAAGAGTATGTTTACATTGGTCTCCGTTGTACTGATGAATAAAGACGGATGATGGGAGGGGTAATAAAAAAAAGAGATTGTCTTCTAAGCAGATGTTCCTTAACAATGTGATGCTAAAACATTATAACATTCCAAATATATTATTAGTGTTTCAAATGCAGGCTGTTTAATTCTCAGCTCTGGTTCCGATTGGCTCCATACCCTCT
This sequence comes from Gadus macrocephalus, assembly GCF_031168955.1. Classification (NCBI taxonomy): domain Eukaryota; kingdom Metazoa; phylum Chordata; class Actinopteri; order Gadiformes; family Gadidae; genus Gadus; species Gadus macrocephalus. The sequence goes on along the minus strand of NC_082396.1, from coordinate 14,009,993 downwards.
AATGCAGCCTCTCTGTAAGGGGCAGGCGGCGCAGATGTAGACACAGTCATGCAACAGACGGATACTCCTCTAAGGCTGGGCCATAATACCATCCAGCTGGCATCCTGCCTTCCCCTCTGCCCCGAGACACTCACTCAATCAGGCCGGAAGGCCGTGCACTGACTGATTCTGCACCCGCAATCCTGTCACTTAGCGTGGCCCTCCTATGCCTTTTCAATGCACCTAAAAAGACCTGACAACACTGAATGTAAGCGTTGTGTGCGAGGCTGTTTTCTCCTCTGTTAGTCTGGGTCAGGCCTGTGTTATTGCCCCTGCCGGTGTCCTTGGAGGAGCGGCCGCGGCTGTCATTTTGATGGCAGGTTCGTACTAGTCGGCGATCAATCAAACACCAGAGATACTTCTGTGTGGACGTCAGCGGGCCTGCTGTGCCCCCGGTGGTTCATTCTGTTCCTGTGAAAGGAGGGACTCTGCTGGCTGTCGGTCAGATTTAGTCTGGATGAAGGCAATATAGCCGTGATGAGGCCGAACGGCCACGGATGTCTGTTAGCAGAGATTTGTTTTGTGTCAGCGTTTAGCTTACAGCTTCTGTCTCCTGCCAGTTATTGTGTAGTATTAGCCACGCGGTGCTGAGTCAGAATCATATTTCACAATATTATATTTGTTTTAATGTAGTTTGACATTTTGGTTTTAGTAATTAATAAATAAATGCCTATTGAACCAATAGGCTTAAAAGAGCTGGAGAGGAGATGCAGCCTATAGAAACCAGAATTTGGTTGTAATTTGTTAAAAGTTCCATCACCATCTGTCAGCTAATGGTGAGTAAACAATTAGTTTGAGAGTATCTGTTCCGGCTGACTGAAGGCCTGCCTAATTTCTGATCAGGGAACCTTTCCCTCATTGGAAAGAGAAATCCATCTTGCCTGTCAATCAGGTGGTGTGAATGCAACACTGCTCACTGACAGAGAAACATAGGAAGAGAGAGCATTTGGGGGTGGGGGGGGGCACAGCGCCTTTTTCAAATGTTGTCCTTTAAGCATTATGAGCGTTATCAGCCATAACCAGCTAATGCAAACTATGTCTAGTTTCATGTCATATTTCTAAGAATTCAAAATGACTATTCAAAGTCTTCCCAGCGGTCAATGTGGGAAGCTTCTGTTTTGTTCATCCATTCTACAGAACAACCTAAACCAACCATGACACTAATATGTCCTCAGCTAGCATGGTGGTTATTTCATTTGACTCTTCTCAAGGTCAGTTGGAATGCGTAGAACGCAGAAAATACCTCAAACCTCACCCAAGTATCAAAGATTTAGTTGAGAAGCGAACGTTTGACACTTCTACACGTGTACTGTTACTTACGTAACAGTACACGCTTCCATATCTCCATATCTTTGGTGTGTAGAATACTTTCCCTTCTTGGTCTCGGTCCATTCCTGAAAGAGCTCTAGTAAAGTAACCGAGGGCAGACATGTCCAACCCCGCACTAATGTGTTGTTAGTGTTGTGGGGAGTGGCTGTGCTCATTTCCACATTTCTCTAAGCCTCTATGATCTGGTTTCTTCATCGCAGAGTCCTCCCACTCGGTTTATGTCTCTTGCTCCCACTCTCTCTCCCACACTCCACAAGAGAGAGTGTGTGGACAAGCAGATTATGCAGCTAAAGTGGTGTGTGTGTGTGTGTGTGTGTGTGTGTGTGTGTGTGTGTGTGTGTGTGTGTGTGTGTGTGTGTGTGTGTGTGTGTGTGTGTGTGTGTGTGTGTGTGTGTGTGTGTGTGTGTGTGTGTGTGTGTGTGTGTGTGTGTGTGTGGTCCTTTTTTGAAGCTATCACAGAAGCTCAACTGCAAAGAACTCTGTTTAATGTACCAGTGAACACAGAGGAACGTCAATGGCAGAAATGGAACTGGCAGTTATTGGGAAATTACTGTTGTCATGGAAGTGTTTTGTTAATTGGTCTTTCTTTTTTTTGGTTGACTGCCTATTCATACCCTCAATTTGCCCCCTTTTTTTTCATTTTATTTGGCTGACATTGTCAGCCATGTTGATGGCAAAAAAATAATAATGCAACAATGCCAGAATGTGACCAAGAATCCTAGTCGTGGATGTCGTGATGCTTCGACAGGCTCCGCCATTATATCCCTGTCATGTATTTATAACACCTTCAGATACACAACATATTTTCTAAGAGGGCCACCTTCACAAACTTGGCTACTCTCAGCATATTTAAGTTTCCACTTCCTTCTCAATGCGTCCTGTCTTAACCTCTTTATATTTGTCCCCACAATCAATCCCCCCCCCCCCCCCCCCCCCCCAGGTGTGGTGGAGGGAGACCTGGCGGCGGTGGAGGCCTACAAGTCGTCCGGGGGCGACATCGCGCGGCAGCTGACGTCGGACGAGGTGCGACTGCTGAACCGGCCGTCGGCATTCGACGACGGCTTCACCCTGGTGCACCTGGCCATCCGCTTCCAGAGGCAGGACATGCTGGCCGTGTTGCTGACTGAGGTCAGCGGGGGGGCGGGTCGCTACTAATGCGGAGGTGGTCGCTGCTAATGTGGAGGGTGTCGGGGGGGCGAGTCCTCTGACATGAGAGTCGTTTAAAAATGCCAACGTTTGAACAAGAATATACAGTTTCTGTAGATTCATCATGCCTTCCGTTGTTTCTAACGGAAGCCCTCTGCTTTCTCGGGGGCATCGGACACGTGTGTCGGTACCCTTGCAAGACTAAATCTAAGCTCATCCGTGGAACTTGGTTTTGTGAACAATCTTCAGCGATGCGTCACCTGCACCCCCTTGTTGAAGTTGCAGGAAGCTAAAGTGCAACTTGTGTCTATCCCGTTTCGAAAGAGGCACTTTCTATAAGGCTGTGGCAGGGCTTTCAGAATCCCTCCCTCCGCCCTTCAATATGGTTCTAAATATGGCTTTGATAGGCTGAATATCTCCACAGGCGCTGGCGGCTTTAATAAGCGGCGACGGCTGTAACCGGTTTAATATAGTGTGATGGCTTCGACAGCTTTCATACAGTGTGATGCCTCGACAGCTTTCACACAGTGTGATGTTGTGGACTGCTTTAATATAGTGAGGCGGCAGCAATATGGGCCCTGCGTTCCTGATGATGCAGCTTTCGGTGCGAAGACTAATTTGCACCCTTAATCCCTTGAGCTCCGCAGGAACACAATACAGGCGTCACAAGGGCATCGATGTAGTCGGGGAGGAAGACGAATTGGTATTCTGCCGTACGCTCCGTCAGGCTGTGCTTGTTAGCCACAATGCAAACACCGTGGCTGGGGTTCCGCTCGTCAATAAATGCGACGAGGCGGAGTAAGTTCCATGCGTATTGAAGGAGTCCCCATTTGTACAGACCTTACTGGGCTGGGGTGCAATGCTGTCATAGACATTTGAGTCGGGGATTGGTTTGTCTTCCAAATCAAAGTGGAGTGTGTGTGTGTGTGTGTGTGTGTGTGTGTGTGTGTGTGTGTGTGTGTGTGTGTGTGTGTGTGTGTGTGTGTGTGTGTGTGTGTGTGTGTGTGTGTGTGTGTGTGTGTGTGTGTGTGTGGCCTCTGGCTTATCAGAGGGGTCAGCCAGGGGTTTTCTGGCAGCATGAACCATTGACTGCAGAGATCAAGTGTGTGAATACCTGAACTCTGCCCAAACAGTATAACCTACAGTTATAATATAATCATCAGGGATGATATCTTATTCTTAAAAAATATAGACAAATCTTGATAACGCTTCTTCTTCTTGATGGCTTAAATGAAAGCAGCTATTACCTTGTGTTGGTGCTGATGAAATCAAATGGCGGTTCAGCCACCATCTCCTCCTGTCTGAATCAAATGAGCAGACATTGGTCTCATGACACGTTTTCATCTGTTCTGTCTGCCTGATCAGTAGCAATAGCTTAAGAAGGTCCATGTTATTCATGGGATCCCTCCTATTATCCCGTCCTGTTTTAGCTTTTCCCCCTTCAAGCCCTGATACCATAAACGGGGTAAAACTGCTATACGAATGAACTTTAACTGAACGTGAATTATTTAACAATATTCTTGCCTTCTAGACCACTGACCTGTTCTGCTCCTCTCCTCCGCCTGTCCCCCTCCCCAGGTGTCCCAGCAGGCGGCCAAGTGCATCCCGGCCATGGTGTGTCCCGAGCTGACGGAGCAGATCCGCCGCGAGGTGGCCGCCTCGCTGCACCAGCGCAAAGGGGACTTCACCTGTTACTTCCTGACCGACCTTGTGACCTTCACCCTCCCAGCCGGTAGGGTCCCCGGCACCCCGGGCGTCCTGCTCCTCCAAACCCTGTCCTGTGCACGTGTCCCCCCCCCCCCCCCCCCCCCCCCCCCAACCTCAGCTCGAGACATACAACGAAATCAAAGCAACGAACCATGGGACACATCAGCGGCTGACATCTTGGTTGTTCATGAAAAACGCCTCAACGGCACTCCCATAGTCCTCATGTCATCGTATCATACCCAACCCATATTCCATAAACGGCCCCGGGCGAGGTCTACTGGTCTGAATGGGAGGGAAGCCAGACGCCTGAGGCAGAGCAACTACTACAATACGGGCAACCGCACACGTGCTCCTTCAAAGGATCACTTTGTAATGCCATTATTCTCTTACTTTCTATTCAATCATCGTTGCTTTTATTTGACGTTTTTTTTTCCCCATGCTCTGCATACTAGTCGCTCGACCACCAAATACCTGCCGACTGCGTTGACCTTCCAATGAGGCGTTTGAATGCTGGTTTTGATTGGATTACAGACCTGCTTGTGGTTGGAATGCGGGGAAGTCAGAACGTGAAGGTTGGCAGTTTGGCGAATGGCCCAGAGCCAAAGGCAGACACTGCCTTTTTAGTGTTTGCATATTCCTGCCCCAACCACCTAAACTGCTATCCACAAACGGCACCTGTCCCTTGCCTGTTGACCCAGTAGTCCTCGCTGCAGCTCTGATTATTGTGCAGTATTGCAAGGCTTTTGCATTGCATCCAATGCCGAGGCTTATTGTTTTAATTTTCACTGGGAACAATGGGGATTGTGTGTTTGAACTCTCCGGTTGGTTGAGAGGGTAACTCCGCTGCTAGCGTTACTGTGTTGTGCACATGTCGTCGGAACAATGCGGAGCTTGGAAATCTGCCACCATAGAAAGACACTCTGTTCCACAAAGTCAATGCCTTCATTTATTTTAGCCGAATAAATTGCCGCCGTTGTCAAGCAATGAGCAGCAATGGCAGTTGAGAAGAACAGGCTTATTTTTGGCTTTGATAACCGGCAGGGTTGAAACCATATACACTCGTCTGTCCAGATCTTGTTTAGTGGCCATCCCTGTGGGTCTTTTCCATGCTGCTTTTCTAATGGTAGAAACATATAATAACAAGGATAATGATGACGACTATGTATAATAACATTTTATGCAAAAGTATTTATAATCCATCTGTGTGTTCACAGACATCGAGGACTTGCCCCCCCCGGTTCAGGAGAAACTGTTTGATGAGGTCCTCGACCGAGACGTACAGAAAGGTGACATTTCTATTATTTAGCAGGCACACGTCAGGACGTGGACCGCGGCAGTACACGTCTTGACCGACTGGCGACTGCCTATCTAGAGGCCCATCTCCGGAAACCGGAGCGCGGCCATGGAACCCTGTTGGCCGGCGGTACGGAGGTGCTGGGGGTACTATACACGGGCAGACATGCGGTGTAGCGTTACAGGTGTTGAGTCCTGCTCCCCCCCCCCCCCCCCCCAGCGCAGGCTTGTCTTCCTGACAGCCATTGTGTGTCCCTTGCCCATGTGGGTCACTTGCGTTCATTAACGCTAATCAAGCTGATTGGGTTGAAGATATTTCCCTGATTTCTGTACGTGTGGGTGACCTTGTCGAAACTATCCACTCTCCTTTCATATGCTTGGGTTCTGGACACGCAACATGGATGATCTCAGGTCATCTTACAGCCCCCCCCCCCCCCCCCCCCCGCCCCGGACACCAGATAGAATGACACGTGCAGGTGGAGCACATACTGTACTGACCTACAATTGCCTCCACCCAACCATCCCGTTGTTGTGCTCCAAAAGTATAACCTTTTTTTAAAAACGTAGCTATTCCGGTCCTTTCAAACACTGATCTCCTTCAACCAGGATTCCGCAATCCTATCAGTGGATGTCGATCATTGTTATGTATCCCTTGTGTCATTGGTCCAGAGCTGGAAGAGGAGTCCCCCATCATCAACTGGTCCCTGGAGCTGGGCACGCGGTTGGACAGCCGGCTGTACGCGCTGTGGAACCGGACGGCCGGGGACTGCCTGCTGGACTCTGTGCTGCAGGCCACCTGGGGCATCTACGACAAGGACTCGGTGCTGCGCAAGACGCTGCACGACAGCCTGCACGACTGCTCGCACTGGTGAGGCTCCCTGGAGACGCCGTCCCCGCCACACGCATGGAGGCCGCCGTGCGTTTAATTGGGTATTTTTGGAGCTTCAGAGTAAAAGCGTGGTTCACCTCAGGCGTCCATGTTAAGGCTCCGCACTAGAGAGTGGTGGCGGGCTGAAATCTGGGTTTCTAATTGGTGTCACCTGGGAAGGACGGTTCCCTGGTAACGTGATTGGTTGATGAGGTTATAATTGGCAGCACAATAACATGTATTACGCCCTGGAGCCCACCATGGTGAGGTTTAGTAGGGGGTAGGGTTTTTGCCCTGGGCCTCCTCTTGCTGCTTAGCTTGTTACTTACCAGGGAGGACAGGGGTTATCTTGATGTTTAGACTTTTCAAAGATAAACATTTATGCCAACTCCAATAAAGTGGTCCTTCAGGTTGTGTATGAGGGATAATTTCATCACTTTGAATGAGAGACTGCAAACATTGGACGTAATGTGACCCAAAGTTGGCTCAAAGCAAAGCCTTCTGCACATGTTTTGATTATGCTGGTCCCAGTTAAACAAATAATATACAAAGCGAGTCTGTGTTTACTCCCTAGAGTGACAAGTGGGTTTCAACTGTGTCCATCTCGCTGTCTACTGTGGAACCCAAATATATATTGTGTGTGTGTGTGTGTGTGTGTGTGTGTGTGTGTGTGTGTGTGTGTGTGTGTGTGTGTGTGTGTGTGTGTGTGTGTGTGTGTGTGTGTGTGTGTGTGTGTGTGTGTGTGTGTGTGTGTGTGTGTGTGTGTGTGTGTGTAGGTTCTACACACGCTGGAAGGAGTGGGAGTCGTGGTACTCGCAGAGCTTCGGTCTGCACTTCTCCCTCCGGGAGGAGCAGTGGCAAGAGGACTGGGCCTTCATCCTCTCGCTTGCCAGCCAGGTACACACACACGCACAAGCATGAACAGAAACATTGCACACACCCACACACACATTAACACAACATGCTAATTTGCATACAAACATGCATAATCACGACCGCTCATTCTTATGAACACACGCACGTAAAACTGCACATGCACAAAAACACCAACACACCCACACATATGCTTGTTTTTTTGCACACACGCCAGTGTTTCCCCTCTATGCACCTAGCAGCGGCTTACTGCCGCTGCTGAATTATTTATTTTTTTAACGAGGCTCCTTCTTAAATCATGGGATTTTTAGTCCCATGAACTATGGCGTTAAACTGTAAGTCTGGAGAAGCTTAACCCTCTCTCGGACGCCACAGTGTTTTGTAGAGGCAAAAACTGAGGATTTGACCCCAAGATACAATAAGAAATCTGCAACAAAATGGAGTATATTATGATGTTCACGATCATATAAAGACATATTACTACATTTAAAGTAAAGCAACAAAAAAGTGTTTTGCGATTACTGGCTCTTTAAGAATGTGCAGGCTAGCTAGCCGCTAGCCAACACCCGGTGGATGTAAGCTGTCACCCAGTGGGTGCGGCTCAAACTAGCTTGTTGTCAAATCACATTTTCAGAATTGGCCAATTTTCAGTTTAACAGACAAGAAGTAAGAGAACTGATGACTTGTGTCGAGGAGGCGGTCATCTTTGTAAAGTTCGGGGGAGGAGAGGGGGTTCTCTGCTGTCTGGCAGCAATGGTTTGAAAGGGGAGCATATGGATACACAATTTTGTAGAGATATCAAGTTTTAAGTTGGTTTTACACATTGCCAAATGCAATTTAATTCAATGCGTTTTGATACAAAGGCCTCAGGGGCCCTGCTGGGGCCGGTGCAGAAATGCATTTGCGAGGGGAAGGAGGGGAAGAGTGGTCCACCTCCGATCCTGCCAGGCCATCCAAGGGGAAGCACTTCGCGCACACACAAACACAGACATGCACACGTTTATTTGCACAAATGCACCATGCATTTCTAAAGACACAGGTAAACGCAACAGTCACTGTGTTACAGCATGTCATTAACAGCGTAATGATTAACCATTAATGATAAAGAAGCTCCGTTCCCGTAGCCCTTACTCTTAAGTGCACGTGGGCCGTCGTTAGTGCTCCTGTGCACCCTCGCCGTGCACTCGCACTCAGTAATCACAACTATGGCTACTCAGGAGTACATTTTATGTCAATTAACTAACACTTATTGAATCCGTTATATCTCAATGCTTTATTGAGTGCTAAATGTGTATTTCAAATGAATCGCTTCGTAGCAAATCTGCAACAGAAATCTGTCCTCAGAGTACTTCTGAATTGACTTGTACTTCGTGTGTTGTGTTGTCTTCTTAACAGCCCGGGGCCAGCTTGGAGCAGACCCACATTTTTGTTCTTGCGCACATTCTTCGAAGGCCGATCATCGTCTACGGAGTGAAGTATTACAAGAGTTTCCGCGGTGAAACACTCGGCTACACGCGCTTTCAAGGTACTTATCCGATGGCTATCTCGTGGCATTTGTCTTCTTCTTTTCTCAAGGTTGCGGCGGGGCCGGGAATCTCGTAGCGTAATTTACGTTTGATCCAAGCGCTGATTGTAGTCTAGACGTGGTTGACATGAGGGCCCCGCCATAGCATTTACATCAGTGTCTTACTGCTCATCTCAACTCTGTCTCTGTCTTAAACAATTAATGTTGGCCTGTGGGAGTGCTCTCTCTGTCTGGATACCCGACATAGCAGACATATCAAAAGGACCTCATTTGGATCAGTGGCGCCGGCTTGATCAGAGCCGATCAATCCAGCGACTGGCAATGATTAAAAAAATACCTTCCTGGATCCTGTGACTTCTGCATACTTGGCTCCACAAAACAATCCCTCTATGTCCGGGTCTGTACCAGAGGAAGACCAGGCATTTGAGCAAACCCCTGCCTCTGCAAAACAAACTGTGTTTGTGTTTACGGAGAACAAGAGAGACTTGTTCTTTTCTTTGTTCTTGCGTTGTCTTTGCGATGTTCCAGTCGTCCCATCCATTAGAGAACATGTGTTGGGCATGAAGCCCTGCGACTCTGCAGGCAGAGCGGTCTGCTTTTAATTTGCCTGCTAGGGTTTAGCACCAAGGGAGGATGAAAGTATTGCCGTAGAAGGGGCGGCATGTTGTGCTTGCACTCCTCGCTCCCCCTCCACCCTGAGGTTGGGAACGCTGTGGTGGGAGTTGCCGGGGGACGTGGGGGGGGGGGGGGGGGGGGGCAGCGCCAAAAGAATATCACTAAACCCAGGCCACCCATAATGGAAGGGCATGTTGAAACGGTCGCCAGGTGATCCCATTGACAACACAAAGGGAGCCTGTTAGGAGCAGAGGGTGGAGCTGCCACTTTTGCCAAAGCCTTGGGCCCTCCAGAAAGAAGTGGAAGTCATGAGATCAGAGGTTTGCCAAGAGGCCTCAGCTGCAGAGAGCGGAGGGAGCGTTCATTGAGTCCCTGGTGTGACTCCCATGTGTCCGCGGCCCCTCCAGGTGTGTACTTACCCCTGCTGTGGGAGCAGAGCTTCTGCTGGAAGAGTCCCATCGCGCTGGGCTACACGAGGGGGCACTTCTCGGCACTGGTGGCCATGGAGAACGACGGCTTTGACAATCGTGGCGCGGGCGCCAACCTCAACACGGACGACGACGTCACCGTGACGTTCCTGCCGCTTGTCGACAGCGAGAGGAAGCTGCTCCACATTCACTTCCTCTCTGCACAGGAAGTAAGGATCTGGCGTTGTCGGGGTTGTTATGGGCCTGCAGTCAAAGCTGGATCGTGGTTTAACTGATTTGTAGTATTTTTAATCGATGGGATCTATAGGGGCGGGGGGGCTGATGAATTTATGTCAGCATAAATGTCTAGTGAGTGAGAACCAATATCTGTAAAATTATGGAAATAAGAGGATGCTATGGCAGTTAAGGAAGACTAGCTCTTAAAAAGCATAAGACAATACATAACCCGAATTATCACACTCAATAATTGATCTGACATGTATGCATAAAATGCTACAGTAATAATAAGAGAAAATGTTCTTTATTAATCCCAGATGCGAAATTCGGGTGAAATATTAAATAGAAGATATTCTAATAGCAAAACACAAGGTTTAAAGATACTGTAGGTAGGATTTGAGGTGTAAATAGAGCAAAAAACAGCAGAAGAGAAGAATTTAAAAACGAGATCCCCAACCAAACGCCCCCCCCCCCCTCTCTCCGCTCCCTCCCTACATTTCTCCACCATTGAGAAGTGTTGCATCTATTCCACGTACCTGTGATTGACAGGCTGTCTAAAATCTAAATTGGCACACACTTAGCCCGGCGCAGTCGACTAGAAACAAATATTCTCAGTCACGGCGTATTCACTCACTAATAGCTGACCGATGGTTAGGCCAGCAATTACGCTCAAATAAGCTCTGACCTACAGCACACTTTTAATTAACATCGCTAGGTCAAAAAAACCACAACTGTATACGTTCCCATCTCAAACATGGTGTGCACTCCCTCGTCCAACCAGATGGGGAATGAGGAGCAGCAGGAGAAGCTGCTACGGGAGTGGCTGGACTGCTGCGTGACGGAGGGCGGCGTCCTGGTGGCGCTGCAGAAGAGCTCCCGCCGCCGCAACCATCCGCTGGTCACCCAGATGGTGGAGAAGTGGCTGGACGGCTACCGGCAGATCCGGCCCTGCGCCTCCCTGTCGGACGGGGAGGAGGAAGACGACGACGACGACGACGAGTGACTCAGCCAACCCCGTCTCCCTTCCCCCTCTACTTTATTTTTCGGATTTTGATTTTGTTTGCTATTCCTTTCCTGACACGGACAAACTGTGAAAAGCCTTCAGGAGATGGCAGGGATCCCCCCCCCCCCCTCCCCTCTCGTCCTCCCCCCACACCTACACAAACCCTCTCCCCGTCCCCTCCTTCTGGAGGATACTGTCACACACACACACACACACACACACACACACACACACACACACACACACACACACACACACACACACACACACACACACACACACTTGATGTGCTATCCGAGGGTTGAGGCTGGCAACATGACGTCACTGCTGCAAACCAACCCCCCTGAACCTGGACCTGCTGATGACGAAGAATAAAAGGGTCCCAGTTTACGAATGTTGAACCAACGGTTCTGGTTTTCAGTTGTATCAAAGAAAGGTCTTTATTAATAGATGTTTAATGCATGCGGTTGTTTAAGAATTACAGTTGTAAGGATTTATACCAGCATCAATTCAACTCAAATACTTTATATAAGTTTGTAATTGGCACTGACAAAAACAAGCACATTTCCAGATAACGTTCCTATTTGGATGTGTTTCCCCTGGTTATGGAGTTGGTTGATTTACCCTTCTTGTTTTTGGACGGGGAGCAAAGCAACAGCATATCGGTGGGTCAGATGGCCTTTTGGAGAACGATTGTGTTATCAAATACATAAGACTTTATTACCAAGCACTGCACATTTATTACTAAAATTATTTATATATAACAGCTTGAATCAAGGTCATATATATGAAGCTGTGGGAGAGGAGGTCGGTGCCTTCTCCAGTCCGAGCTACCTAGTCACTAAGGTTTAGTGCACACACATACACCCACATCGTTTGGGTTTTGAGTTGTATTCAGTTTACCCTTCTGAAGTTGCTAAGGAAAGTTGAGTTGTGTGTTTGTGTGATTTTTATTTTTATTTTGCTCCAAACTTACTCTTATTTATTGTGTGAAATCCCTTTGGAGCTACTAAGAGTTTTGGATTAATGAACTTTTATTTTGTCTGTTATTCTTTGGATCGCGATGAAGACGTTTTATGTTGCACAGAAACATAGTAGCTGCAGTGAAGAAACAAGGATGACCATCGGTGAAAAGTTTACCTTATTTTTCTGTGAGTAATTCTTTCTTCTTTAGTACCTCATTTTCAATGTTGGATTCTGGTGCTCTCTGCAGAATTTGTGTGTGAGAATGAGACATTATGTATGTCAAGCATCAATCCGGAAAAACACTTTTGGCTCATCACCACCTTCCCTGTTCTTATGTGTTGCTTTCTATCTCCACATGTGGTCGAGTTCATGTTCATAACACATGTGTTTGCTTTATACACTGTCTTGTGTATTTCTGTAAAACAAAACAAAAAAATGAATTCTCATCAAGGTCCCTGTTAAGACTGCAACCTATAAAACCAAAGTTGGGAAAAAAATACATCCCATGTGTTTGTCGTGAATTATGTTTTCATCGTTTTATTTTGTTTATTCTTGCCATGCTGTACTGTATCTGTTTCATTCTAGCCCTACACGTTCTGAGCATCAACTCTATGTTGCTTTGTATTTATGCAACAGTTGCAGCTGTGACTATGAGGGTTTGTGGATTTAGGCCTGACCTCACTACAGTGTATTGCAAAGGATAGGCAAAAAAGGTTCAAATATAATAAAAGGAAAAACCTTTTTGAAAGTCCATGTCTTCCCTGATATTTTCGAAGTGTGTCTATTGTTGGACTGAAAGTGGAACACAACCATGACAAAATGCTACGGTTAGTATTAAATTGTGCTGCCCATTTGGTTCTAGCACAATCTAGTGGCCAGTCTAATCCACGACACCTACAAAAACAAGGGTAAATTGAAGGTGATCGATTTGAGCTTTTTTTTTTTATGACAGCTCAGTGGCATCTTGCATACGCAAAAGCCGTAGCGAAATGTGTAAAGAGTAGGCTGTGGAATCTGGCAACCCACGCCAGTCAGTCGCTTCCTTTTGGTTGCTGCTAGAACAAGAGGTGGCTCGGGGTGTTGCTGCTGTTTCAGGGACCATACAGGGACAACACATTACAATTTAATGCATGGGGATACCGGAGTCTGCCGAGTCTGCTATTAAAGGGGCATTCCACCAGTGGAGACATAAATATGTATTGAAAGTGTATCCTATATGTAGTTGAAAAGTGACATGCATTTTAAATTTGGTGCTTTTTTGACCGAGATAAGGCAATAAATGAATTATTAGGGATTGTGGATTGTAAACCATAATCCCCTGCAATGCTCAGCTCCGCAGGCCACTCCCACTGTTGAACTCCGCCCATCAATCTATCAATCAAGGATTCTAGAGTCGAGCTCCAATCTACCCTACCTGCAAATCATTTCACACAATTTGCGTTTCTTTCGAATTGTCGTGCAATTGCATGGTACCGGGATGCTCAGCCAGGACTAGGAAAATACACAGTACATTTTCATAGATTACCCAAAGAGTTGGAGTTGTGGCTAAGGGGCTATCAATAACCTGAAGTTTGGAGAGGACACAGCCATTGAAGCACTGAAAAATCAGACGGTGTGCAGTCTACATTTCAAGCCGGAAGACTTCGAACCCAACCCCTTAGGAGTGAAGAGACCCGCGCTTGTGAAAACCGCAATTCCGTCGACATTTATCATTCCAAATGATGACAACTAACAGACAGCAACGTCTTCTAAACACATTTGCCTGGAGGTCACTCTTTCTGACTCGACTCTATTAGCAGGCCGTACAAAGGGAAAACGCAGTAACTACATATTTGGTCAAGACTGGTAATGGACTTAGAAACATATCCTTTGTGTTGTGTCAAAGTTTCGTGGCTCAACTGTGTCCCGTTTCAGAGAAAACACTGTTAAATTTGCAGTAACTACAAATTCCAACCTTTTACAAAGGCAAAACGCAGCAAGTGACGTTAAGGCGTTCTACCTTGGTAGCCGCTACACCAAATTCTGCGACCCACCGAAAAGTGTGACCCCAGGGGGCGCAGTTGCATATTTTCTGCAATATGCACGAGTTTGAAGCGTAGACAGGCATGACAAAAACATACATAAAACACAAGATCTCCCCCAACCAATTACCTTTTTATTAAAGATGCTTAATTAATGCATTTGATTGATTTGATTAGCATTTTACAGACCCTTGCAAGGGATAGGGCGTTTAGTACGGTCCTTCACCGTTGCTTCTTTACCCATACAAATCTACAGTCAGTGTTAAATTGCGTTGATTTACTTTTGAGCATTTTGTATTATAGGCTACTGTGTAAAACGCTGTTTAGAATTAATGTTAGCATCAAGAAAAGAAAGACTCACCGGTGGGGGGAGATCTTATGATTTATTTACGTTTTTGTTATAATCCACACGTGCACGTTGCAGAAAATGTGCAACAGCGCCCCCTGGGGTCACACCTTTCGGTGTAACACCGGAGTCAGAATGCCGCTAGATAGATCGCTGGTAAGATCGTATCGTAGTATGTTTTGGTCGCTTGTTGTTCTAATGTGTCTGCCTCGCAAACTCCACTCGTCAGCAATGAGGAAGCAAAGTTAGAATTATCTGATTGAACGCAAGATCCCACAGTTCCATGACGTGTGGCTCTTGGAGAAAGGTACATGTTTGCCAAAAGAACATCATCTATGACGCGTTGTTGGTGTATTTCCTCCTTTGTCCTGTGGGGGCGGGAGACGCGTTTACACTTCCGGAATTGCACAACACGAAGAAGAAACCTACTGTTTTTGTTTTTAGAACTAAATGGTGTACACGTGTTTAGTCGTGACTATATAAAGGGCCATAAATACATCGATTACACCGCCTGGGACATTGATCGTATCCCATGGTACTCCGCAGACATGATTTCGACGGACGCTCTTGAGCGGAAACGTTAACTTCAGCGTGAAGAGTTTTCTTGTTCATTGGGCATTAGCAGCTCAACTCTATAAAATCCTCAAGGATTATCTAACTTTACAAACGTAACGCTTTTCCTCATGAGGTCTATCTCTAATCTCCAGAAATGGTACAGGGGGGCGTGCAGTCAAATACTATGTTACTTTCTGATCATTAAAGGGGTCATATTAAGTATTTTAGCTTCTTTCCCTCACCGGGTGGGTGATATAGAGTTCCTATCTATGTATAAAGTCCGCTAAGTTAAAGTGCGTATTGGAAGTTAAGTTAAAGACTTAAAAAAACGTTGTTTTTTTTATGTGATACGTCAAACGCGTCATATTACGTAGGAATTGGTAGACGCGGTCGCTGTTGCTGCCTCAGCTCTATGCGTAGTTGTGAGTAGTTACCGCGGTGAGCGGTCTTGTATTCCCCCCCCCTGTGGTTTTGGGGTTTTTCTATATCGACGAGATGAGGGTTTGTATCTGTGGGGGTTGTTCCAACTCCGACCTCCTGTCCGACCATCTCCGATTTCACAGTTTCCCCGATCGGAGAAAGGATGGAGCAGGCTTTCGAGCCTGGGTGCATTTTGTACAGGTGAAGAGAAAGGACATTTTTTTCGCATCTGTCACCAAATACACGTTCATTTGCGCGGCTCACTTTAGACCAGAGGACTATATTTCCGGGGACATGATGGAGTTCAAGATGGGTTTTCGGAGCGAGAAACGAGTGAGGCTGAAAGCCGGTGTGGTTCCCTCAATTCATGCCGCTCCAGCCGCAGCTTCGGGCTCAGCCACCGGCGGCAGTGAAGATCACGGACCGGTCAGAGATTCAACGATTCGGAAACGTAAACTGTGCACTGTAAGTTTTGTTTTCTGACGTTTACTAACTTCCTACATTAGTCAACATAATGACTTATGGTCAGTATCTTTTATTGTAAAGCAGCTTTGCTGTCTTGTAAAATCCATCAGTTTATACTGTAAACATGCTAACATGTTAGCTAGCAACAGCATCCTATTTTATGAAACTTTGATGAAATCATCGTCATTAAAGGCACCCAGTGCAACTTTCGAGGCTTAAAAATAAACATTCAATTTCTAGTCTTTTTTACACGTAGTAAGTTTCAATAACTCCATACCATTACATACCGACATTTAAGCAGCAAAGATGAGACGTCGTTGTGTGGTGAGAACTGATACAAAATCGATAACAACAATGCCGCCATTTTCTTTATTTTTTGTAACCTACAATAAATAAAGCAGGCTTCCAGTCAATGGAAAAATGGCTTCTCCCCACCGGCGATTGTTGTTGTTTACGATTTTCTATCAGTTCTCACCACACAACGACGTCTCATCTTTGCTCCTTGTATGTCGATATGTAATGGTATGGAGTTATTGAAACTTACTACGTGTAAAAAAGACTAGAAATTGAATGTTTATTTTTCATTGAATGTTTACATAAAGTTGCACTGGGTGCCTTTAACAGTTACCTGTTTATAAACCCCGTCTGATGGCAGACACAATGCATGCAGGTAAGGGCTTCCTGATGTGCCTGCCAAGAATTCCATAGGCCCAGCGGACAACCTGACTGTATGCGGTGTAACGATACTGCCTAAGGATAGGGAAACTATATCGACAGTTAAACTTAGCCATCAAAAAGGGTGATATTGTTGAGGTAAATTACAATAGAAAAAAAATCAATTGAGTTCTGATATTGCTACCAATTCAATTCACCATAATGTTTAATGTTTTCAGTTATATAAAATTGGTAAAGTCCATTCAACAGATAAAACAAGTCACAAATTCTGGGGTTCATCAGGTTTCAAAACCCTAGGATCTTTTTATAGTTATTTTATTAAGGAATGTGGACAACTGAACATACTCGTGTGCCTGCAGAGGGCCATGCTCCTGTTTGAAGGCCAAGTATGCTACCTGGAGCACAAAGGGGTTCAGACAGCATCCCTCAAAGCCTGGATGCAGAGTCAGGCATGTTACGTCTGGTCTGGGGTTTAGCGTCTCCACTAGAGCCCAGAAGGGATCCACCTCCCTGCAACACATGCTCTCCTCAGCTGAGCTCATTGGCTGGCATTTCCCACACAAGCACCTATCAAAATGAAATGTGAGGTTAACTTCGGTCGTTTCTTTCAGTTTGATCGCGCACTCTCTCTCGCTCGCGCACCCGTCCGTCCGCCCTCCCTCCATCCATCCCTCCAGTAGTAGTTATGTAAGAGATAGTGTGGAGTTATACATCCTGTAGATTCATATATAATCAAGTACTAGTAAAGTTATGCCTGTTAAATATTGAAACGTGGCCATAATTTGCTGTCATTAGCTAATATTAACTCAAGCTAATGCCAGTCACTCACCAAGACACCTGCCCAATTCTCCACTGATTCTCCTGACACCACAACTCTATCTCCCTCCTATTGCCATGGTGTCTCCCCCTATTACCGGTAGGTGGTTGCTGTTCTCCCTCACGGCTAGCTGGCTCAAAATTGTACGGAAGTGGTCCGAAACTGTTATCCATTGTTGTTATGTTGCCTATGTAGTCTATG
Source organism: Gadus macrocephalus (assembly GCF_031168955.1). Classification (NCBI taxonomy): domain Eukaryota; kingdom Metazoa; phylum Chordata; class Actinopteri; order Gadiformes; family Gadidae; genus Gadus; species Gadus macrocephalus. The sequence goes on along the minus strand of NC_082396.1, from coordinate 13,992,485 downwards.
ATGATTAGAACGTCCGTCTACCAATTCCTACGTCACGCTCGAAAACGAGCGTTTGAGATCCGGAAGTAAAATTGTATCACAAAAACGGCTCAAGATGCCACTTGTAGTGTAGATTTATTAATAAAAACTAAAAAATCGTGTATTAGAATTTCTTTCCTATATGATTCTTCACTGCAGTATCTAACTTCCAATACGCACTTTAAAAGGGTCATATCTACCCAAAAGTGAGTTATCCTCTCCTGAACTTCTTGCCAGGTCCGTTTGCATTTCCCTTCACATGAAGGCCAGAAGTTCCTGCCGCTAAGGATTTGTGAGGTGCAGTGTGGTGAGTTGGAGAGGCGGACATAGGCGGGACGCACTACCAACGATGAGAAAGAGGGATTATTTTCTAACCAATTCCATCACAGCAACATTAGTTGAGTAACACAGCAACAATCAGTGTTCTGGGGAAAGGGAGGGGGTATCTTCAATCAAGTAACTTGATTGACTTGATTAACTTGGCTGCGAAGAAGCTAATGCTTGCTTCTGCAACCCCGGCCTAATCTTCCACCCCGACGGCCGCACGGCAGACAGCACTGCTTGGGTATCGAAAGGTGTGACAGCTATGCATAATCTGTCTAGGAAAATAAAGAAGCATGAGCTGTCAAAAATCCACATTGACAGCTGCTTGAGTTTTGCGGCTATTGGGAGGGTGACCATTGCCACTCAACTGGATAAGGGATGCAGGCTAGCTGTTTGTCGCCACAATGATGACGATGATGATGTGAGCAAGAACCGACTAATCCAGTGTGTGAAGTTTTGCAGAGTGTTTGAGTAAACTTTGCGAAGCAAAGATGAGGCTGAGATTAAGACTGGATGAAGTTTTTGATCAGCTCCTAAAAATGCTACAGTGTTCCAGGGCACATCAAAGATGGTGCAGAACGAGCTACTGGAATGTATGCTAGCTTGCTTTAGGCAAGGCAAGGCAACTTTATTTATGTAGCACTTTTCATGCACAAGGCAGCCTCAAAGTGCTTTAGGATCTCTGTATGAGTTAATCATCTAGCAAATTGATGCTGTCTTTTTTAATGCACCTATTGAATGGGTCACCTTAATCATTATCATTGCCCACCTGAGGTTATTTTCAGGAGCCGCCACTCACGGTGAGTTGTAAGGTGTTGTGCATAAGTTGCAAAATTTGTATTCATAGACTCAATTTGCCTCTAGTCACGACTGGACGCAGTTACCGGACACCACACCATTCAAGCCCGTTTCCACGATGCAGGATGCCAAACTGACCCCCCACACACCGTCTCCGTGGGTACACAGACGTGGGTTTCTCCACACGGGGTCTCGGATGGCACACAGCCTTACAGAGGTATAGGGCGTCCATGGAGAGGCGAAGCTATATAACACAGACATTAAAAGTGGATTTCTTTTGAGGCACAGTACCTGGAGATACTGTGATGTACTGAAATATTTATAATATATCTGGACTATACGAAATACAGTGCATTTTGTAGTTTAGTTTCTATTTTCTATTGGTGGATTTCATGTCGTGTTCACTTATCCCTTGGGGTGATGTTGGAGCACACGCATGTATTTATTTTCCTTTTCGTCCTATGAACAGAGGCAACGGTGGCTTGTCCCAGAGTGGGCCCTGAAACCATGTCCGGTTTCCGAGATCTCCCACCGTCTCCCACCCCTATAGGAGCCCCAGGTTTCAGTCCGAGCAATAGACTTTGTATGGAGATGGAGGTGGAAGTCCCTATAACAGAGTTCAAAGTGGAGCCCCTTGACTCATCATCTAACCCCGGCAACTCTGTTGTGAAAGAGGAGCCAGACAGTTTGTATGTTCCGTATTTGTACGACATGATTCATCAGCATAGATTAAGATTACGGTTGGAAATCAAATGCAAAATTGTGTGGTTCTTTCTGTTTTGTTAGGTTTGGACTAAGGGCCACGCATGACAATGCAAAATACATAGTATTCGAAGGCTGCCTCAGAGAGCTGTTCGACAGCTGCCCGGTGTGCAGGGGACAGTGTGAGGTCCAGCGGCGACGCCATGGGACCTACGTGGCATTCAGTCAGCATTGCAGACACTGTCGTTACTCAAGAGGGTGGCAGAGCCAGCCCATTGTTGGAAGCACCCCCCTCGGCAACCTTCAGCTTTCAGCTGCCACATATCTTACTGGTGCATCCTTCTTCAAACTGGCCAGGGTACCGGTAATACCATTCACAGCATGTGCAATTTGGAATCATCAGTGAGCCTTTTCCTCAACTTTTCTCGTTTTTCATGTCATCCTAGATCTTCAAGGCCATGCAGCTTCAGACCTTCAACCAGGACACCTTCAGGAGGCACACTCGGTGTTTCCTGGAGCCGGCTGTTGTCCACAAATGGAAAAAGGAACAGCAGATTCTGTTTCAGAAGCTACACCAGCAGGGAAAGGTTACAGTCTGTGGAGGTATGCGAGCAGACTCTCCAGGTAAGCCAAAACACATATAAAATAGAGCCGTTGGTCTGTTCTGAAGAGCATCCATCTTTATATATTGAGCTTTGATTGAAAAGCTCTGCAAACCCACCTTGATCGGTCCTTTTCTTTAAGGGCACAATACAAAGTTCAGCACCTATAGTCTTATGCACATGGAGAGCAACACCATAATAGACGTTCAGCTGGTCAAGGTGCGTGACGCATCATCTTTTTGTTAGGCTTGCAAAATATTCAGTATGTTTGTTCATATCTTTGCAATTCTGTGTTCCCACCACCAGAGCAATGAAGTAGGCGGTAATGACCACATGGAGATGGAGGGAATGAAACAAAGCCTTGACCTTCTGGAGCAGAACGGTTTAGAGGTGGACTACATGGTTACTGAGCGTCAGCCACAGATTCTGAATCATCTGATGGAACGCAAGATCCCACAGTTACATGACGTGTGGGTCTTGGAGAAAGGTACATGTTTGTCCGAAATGAATTGTTGAGCCCCCTTCACACATAGTTCCAAGTCAATAACTGGGGTAACATTGCGGGCACACATTGCAGGGCGGTAATCCAACACCGAGAGGGGATGCCTCTTTTCAGAAGCTGTCCTGTTTCCAATAAAGAACGATCTTCTCACTGCTATGTATGCTCAGACAATTGCAGTTGTCTAATTGAGGAGCATAGTCGAACTATGGCTGTAATCTGAATAAGCGGTATATGTAAATGAACTTAGGCTTGCAAATTGGATCGATTGGATTGTTATCGGATCACCCAAAACCATTGGCTCATTAATAGAGCCAGAGGTATATCAGTAGGGCTGCACAATATATCGAATTTTTATCGCAATGACCATATTGGCGTCCCACGATGACACGTAGTGTTCTCGCGATATATTTTTTTAATAATGCATCCACAAAAAAAGTAAAAAACCAAAAAAGTAACAAGCCCCGCCCATGCAGTATACGCTCTACCTCCGCTGCAAAGCAAACCAAGTGCTCCCTGTACACCTGTCTGCGACTGCGTGAGTCCATCCTGCACACAGCGGCGCGAAGCCTGAAAAAGGGGGGGGCCGTGGCCTGGCGTCAATTTGCCGCTGAGCAGTGTGTGGCTCCTACCGCTAGGGGGTGGTAGAAATTCGAAAGATTTTTTTTTTCAATGAATAATCGTGGTAAATAATTGTGATATCAATATTGATCAAAATAATCGTGATAATCATTTTGGCAATAATCGTGCAGCGTGTGTGTTAGAGAGGGAGAGATGGATATATATATCGCCGTCTTTCTCCATCTCATCAAAATATTAACAAAAATCTATTCTAAATGTACCCATTTTTCCTTTCCTCAAAATGTTAAAACAATGATCACCAAAAACCTGAAGAACACTTCCAGTATCTCTTTTGTTTTGGTTCTGTGGTCAAAGTGGATAAGATACTCCACAACGAAGCGGTCTTCTGTGATGTGGTGCAGATGAGTCAGCGCAACCAGACCTCCTTCCTGGAGGCCTTCCACAGCCTCATCCAGAGTTTCGCACCCCAGAAGGTGGATCTCCCTTTCATGGGACTGTTGTGCAGGTAATACTTCTGAATGGATTGTGAAACCTCTTGTACCAAAGTTGCTGATTAGTGGCTCTTAAGTCTAAAGGCCAAATCAAGTGGATCATTGTCTTATGACATTCAATTATTGTAGGTTGTACTTGGCGATCATGCACTACAATGAAAATGCGGAGCGCAAGCAAGCTGGAACACATCCCGGGCCAGCTGTCATCAAAACAGACCCCACTTACAGTGAGTTGTAAATCATTCATGTTTTATAGTAAGAATAAGAATAAAACCCCCAAATAATTTCAATAATTATATAATGTAACGTAAAAATAAGGATTCAGTGAAGTAATGAGCCACAAAGTGACCAATAGAAACTTTACAGACTATGTGGATGCACTGCTGAAGCTTGTCTTTGAGGAGGTGGTTGAGAATCCAACACCATTTGTTGACGAGTTGAAGTCCATCCCCGTCCCTGACCACGCATAGGCCCAGTACGCGGAGGACGACGTGGGACCAATTTTGGTAATACAATGGTGATTGAGCCTTTACCTTAACAGTATTATGAAAGTTAAAAACTGCCGGGGGCAACACTGTGCGTATATCTTGGAACAATTACTGCTTGTCGCCAAAGACAACGAAACGGAAATCTTCGATACAGCAATTTGAATAAAGGGTTAACGTATGTACCGCGCTAGTATGAAAGGATGTCGTAGTATGGTTGATGTATGACATGTTAAGACACTAGCATTGAAGTCATTATGTAGAGTATTCTATAATGTTATTGTATAATGTTGAAATCATGTTGATTTGCTTTCTGTGTGTAGCTGTCGACCAATTGGGGGCCGTGCAGCACCAGCTGACCTGCACTGCCATGATGATGCCAACTCCAACGGGGCCTACATGGCGATAGGCCACTTGCAGAATCCCCTAAAGAACAGTGTTTGACTGCTTTTAGACTTTACAGATTTGTACTGGCCTTGTATTGTTGAATTTGTTTTCAGATTGCATACTACTACCAGTGAGCTCTGGATCATCCAGACACCTGCTAGGAACTGGTCTGAGTTTATATCAGTTTTCTTCAAATAAAACAAATTCTCAAAAAGCCAAAGCCTTATAAACATGATTGTATTTAGAAATCTCAAACCGCACTGTCCGATGTCATCATCCACGCCACCCACTGGGAGTCCCTGATTGGCAGACAGAATTATGTTCAGAGCCAAGACGCCATCGTCAGGCTGGTGGCAGACTTATATCTGGAGGTAAAACTGGAGATAATATAATAGGCTCCCATGGTTATTATTGCCTTTGCTAGGACTTACAACACGGTTCTCCAGAACTGTCAACCAACAGCCGTCACTGCTGCTCCACCCAGACGCTGGCTGTTATCAGGTCGGAGGCTTAGTTCGGATCGCAACTCACGTGACATTAAATTGCATAAATACGATGTTCTATGCTGATTGGTTGATTAAGACTTGGTTGTGTGAGACTGGACGCCCTCCCGGAATATTGAAGCTGGCACGAGGTTGATAGCACTGCAACATAAACCTCCAGTATGTACAGATGACGGCACAACACCATTTTATTAATGCATGTTTTCAATAGGATCCAAATGATATATGCTTTATTGGTCACACAAAATATAACGGGACGCACTTTTTTTCGCACAGAGCCCCTGTTGGGTGCGGTGTGTATTTTTTTGAATTATTATTTATTGTTTGAACTGCACAGTATGCCATATGTTCACGTTTTTAACAAGAAACAAATACAAATACTCACACTAAGAACCAAACACTCTGCTAGCAGTCTTTGTCTTGCTAACATCAACGGGTGTAAAGGGATGAAAGGTTGAGCGCCTCGCCGTGGGCCCATGCGGCCTGTTGGATTGATTTAGCCCAGAAAGTATAACAGAAACTATAAGGGAGAGAGGTACACGTAAGACAATGGTTACAATAACATTCAACAAGGCAATACAAATCTAAACAGGACCGCAAAAAACCTTCAACACCAAAAACATACGTTTGATATATAAAAAAAATACCACGATGAAAGAAAAACAAGAACATGGAGGGATGCAAAAGCAATTGTCTTGATTTAAAATTGATCATTTTTTTCTTCTTCTACTTTTCAATCTTTCTGATTAAGACAGATTTGTCCTTTTCCTGAGTCAGTAAGAGATCATGTTCTCATGTTTTTTGTTTTTTTTCGTCTCCGAAACCTTTCGAGCCTGATTGCCTGGCTAGCTGACGCTGCAAAGAATTGGGAATTTACAAACCTTTAGGTAGGAGATGCTAACTAAACGCTCAATGTACTGAAGTTCAATTCAAACGAGCCCGATAAATCACAACAGCAATTGTTACTTGAGTTGACTATCGATCAACATACAATATCAAACTAACTACTGACAGCAGTTGGCATTTATTTGAGCAGTTTTTTCTATTATTATTTTTTGGTTGGAAAGGGCAACTCATTCCATAGACCAGATCACGTTCCCCCATCACTGGAAGTCACAAACTACGGCCAACGTCTTTATGTTACATTCAGGGACCCCTAGGCCAGAAGGTGACAAGTGGGCCAAACTACAGGCTGCTCATCGCTCAGCTAACAGCTCATTCCCTTAGTGGCTGATTACGTTTCCTGGCTGATAAATACATGGGAAACCTAAAAAAAACAAAAAAAAAACATTGTTTTTCTCAAATCAAACAAAACAAAAACCTAAGTAATATTCTTCCGGACACAGAATAACAAAGGAAGGTCAAAAAAACAAAAGAAGAATCCCAACGCATCAGAGCAGAAGTTGAGGAGGTTGTGAGGGAAGTAAAGGAGGTTACTGAGGGGGATGGGGGGGGGGGGGGGTATAGTCAATATGTCCTGAACTCAGGAAACCCCTGCCCCACCGCAAAAAAAACAAAAAAAGTAACAATCAGACCGAGAAAACTAAACAAAAACAACAACCAACAGGAAGAGCAGTGGAACACTGCAGTAGAGCGGCAGTGGCCCGTGTGTAAGTCACATCCACCGTCTTTAGGGGCTCCTCTGAACACGTGGGGGGGGGGGGGGGGGGGGGGGGGACACGTTGGCGGGGGTGGGGGGGACGTCTTGCTGGTAAGTTCGTGTTGGCTGGGCGGGGCCGGAGGAGGGGGAGGCTCGGGGCGATGCTAGGAGGGTTGGACGGAGGGGAGAATGTTTGGGAGGTCGCTGGGTAAAGTATACGTGGGTATGACGCTCCCGTTGCCCCTCCCCAGCCCCCCCCCTCACCCCCCATGCCTGGCTTTAGCAGTCCTATGGCTCGGTCATGTGCTCTCGGCTGGGGTCGCCGTGTTTGGAGGGTCGGATGGGGGAGGGGGCCTGCGAGGGGTGGGTACCAGAGGGCAGAGTGTGGTTGCCAGGCAACCCTCCGGGCACCAGCCCTTCCAGTGGACCGGGGATCCCGCCGGGGGCCAGTCCCACCACCCCTGGGGGGTACCTGCAAGCATGCGGAACAGAGGGTCAAGGTCAAAGGTCATGATAGCATTAGCACTTCAGCTCATTCTGTGGTGGGTGGTCGTGTCTTTCATTTGGGCCGTCTCCCCCATTGATACAAGTGTGGCACACAACATTCAAAATGGAGTTGACAGGTTTGGCAATCGCAAAAAACTTTAATATATAAAACAATTGTTTATCTTTTGAAAAAAAACCTTTAAAGTAAGGATTTTTCCCAGTTCAGAAAGTAAGTACTGCTTGGCAAAATAAAAGTTAACATAACTGCTGAGAACGATGGCATAGTGGTGTTTATAAGCAGTAGCTAGTAATTATATCAGAAATAGCAGGCGAACGCTAGCCTGGCATCAACAGCCAATCAGGTCTTCAGAAGATGTGAAGGATGAAAATGTCACAGAGCATTAGCAGCACGAAGGCCAATAGGGAGAATGCCAGGGGCTCTAGTGGTGGTCTAAGGGACAGCGCCTTTAAGGCAATGACATGAGAAAGGGCAAAATTAAATTAAATATCAGCACACATTGTAAGCCCTTCTGCCCTGTGCATTCTAAACGGACGGCAATCCCAACTCCTTCCTCCATTAAACCTAACATTCTGAGGTTCTTTGTTCCGAGCTACGTGACCTCCACAGGCTGCTGCTGAGCTACTGGGCTGTGTTCCCTGCTCTCTGAGTGCCGCACAACGCTGCTGTTAACACAGGTATTAAGGCCCTTGTTTCCCTTGCTCCCAACTCATTTCTGTCCTGACTCCACTGTAATGAATATATTCACTTCATAAACTATTTAGATTTGACTTCTGCTTTCAAACCACTCTTGTCTGCAGCCTGTGCGGCTGCAATGCCATTACTTGCTTTCATACATCAAAAGGCATCCAAAGTGATGACGCCGGTCACATGTCTAAAGGGAGCATGAGGGCTGTCTTGTGTAACAATGTTCAGAAGGGCAAAGCCATCATGTTTATGTGGTTTTTTGCTGTTTAGACGGTTGGCCGTATTCTGCGTCTAGTTGAGCTTTTCCCTAGGTGACGGTTAGGGGGCAATGACAGGGGTCGGCAAGTAGTGGGGGTGAGTTGGGGGGGCGGGTTGGGTTGGGGGGGGGGGGGGGTGAAGGGGAGACAGGCTACACATGTCAGTGGCTTGCACCGACATTGTGTGTGTTTATTTTCGGTTGCATGGTTACATCTTGGCATTCATTTACCTGGTTGAGAATTAGGTATATAATTTGTCCTGCATTCCCCCCGTTGCTATGGCCTGTACCATGGTTTGGTTGACTCGGCTGTGTAAGAAAAGCAGTTGAGTCCGGTTGAGACAGTGGAGAAGACTGAGGAAAATGTCAGAGCCCCGGCTAACGGGGAATACAATGGCTCGGGGCCACATCCAGTCAAGTCACTGTTGTGGTTAAGGTTTGTGTGCCAGAATGAAAAATGAACTCTCCCTTGAATTTTTGAAGAAAACAAAACAAAACAAGAACATCAGCAATGTGAACAAATAGACTCTTCCCCCCGTCCCCACGACACACATGTCTACTGGGACCTGGGCCAGACCACCCACAGCAGAGAGTCTGGGAGTCTCTGGGGGGGGGGGGCGATCCTCCTGTGTCAGAGCACCTGCCCGGGCTGGTGTAATTCCATGTCCTACCTGTAGGCGGCACCGTTGAGCTCAGCGTGAACCTGCTGCTGCTGCTGCTGCTGCTGCTGCTGCTGCTGCTGCTGCTGCTCCATCATCCCCCAGGGCGCCGTGGTAACAAAGAACTCTTTGTTGACACAGTTCCGTAGGCTGTCAGGGATGCGGCCTGTGTTTGTGGTGGTTAAATGACAAACTAGATTAATAATCCCTTGCGATTGCATGAGCATGCATTAATGCACGACTCGGTCATGCATAGTACAGTGGAATGAGTGTCTGGGTGTGTGTGTATCTCTGTGTGTGTATGTGAGAACGATCTTGTTTGTGCGTCTGTGAGAACGATCTTCTGTGTAAATCTGCATATGCGTGCAAAAGCGTGTGGGAGTATGTTGGGCTCTGTGTGAGTGCGGGTGTGCACGTGTTTGCTTGTGCATGTGGGTGCACGTGTCTGTTCATGAATTTTCCAGTCTGTGCTTGTGCCTGTGTGTGCAATGGTGCACGTGCGTCTATATGTGTTTGTGTTTTTGCATGTTTGTGTGTGTGTGTGTGTGTGTGTGTGTGCGTGTGTTCGTGCGTGTGTTTACCGGTGATGGCTCGCCGTATCTCGGTGGCGGCGGCCTCCCTCATCTCCAGCGAGGCCTGTTCGCTGTACCAGGCCGTGTGCGGCGTGCAGATCAGGTTGGGGGCATCCTTCAGCGGGCCCTGGCTGAAACTAGACACATGACAGCAGAGGGAGAGGGACAGAGACAGGGAGAGAGACAGAGACACCGACAGAGAGAGAGAGAGAGAGAGAGAGAGTTCAAGTGTTGTTGAATCATGCAAGAATAAGCTTCAACACCCCCCAAAAATGATGAGTCTCTGCAGCAAACAGAACAAAACCCCAAACCTTATGCCAGTGTGTGCCTCGTAAGCAGCACTAGTGTAAACGTGCAAACATGGGGACAGACATGTGGCATCACTGTAAGTTCATGTTGCTTTTGTCTCAAGCCAATTCCCATTGCTCTATGTCTATAGAGTGGCTCAGTGGCTCATTGGACCAGTGTCATTGGCCGGTTGGGGGGGGGGGGGGGGGGGGGGGGGGAGAGAGTGGCCTGGTTGGATGATCCCTACCTGAATGGTTCGGATTCATGGACGTCCAGGGCTGCCCCTCGTATCCGGCCCTCCTTCAGGGCCTGGGCCAGGGCCTTCTCATCCACCAGACCCCCCCGCGCAGAGTTCACCAGGAAAGCGCCTTGACGCATCTGAACACAGACACACACACGGACGCACACACACAGAGACACACAGAAGGGAACAAAACAAACCTTCAGTAGCGGTTTGGGGTAATTACAGCTGAGAGGACTGGGAAGCAGCGACGCTGTGAGCAGCTGCCGGTTGGTTTGGATTTTTGCTCCGTCTCTCTCCAGATGGTTCCTGTTGGCTTGGTACAACAGGAACCTAGAGCAGCAGAAGACGTTTGTACAAAGAGCATGTAGTGGAAACATGTGGGGTCTGATGTGCCGCCAATGTATCAGGCATCAAAAAGGAAGCAAAGCGACAAGGTCTACGTCTCGACGCGGAAGAGCTCCATTCCCTTTCAAAAGCCGACAGAGAGCATGCAGTTCATAGAGGGAGCTGTAGGGGGCAGCCTCGCTCAAGGGGCTTGCCGTGAGAGTGCCTTTACCCCCCAAAATCTCCTAAAAGTCCAGGACTCACGAGGTACTGAGATGTACGAGAGTGAGTGTGTGCCCGTGTGTTTGTATGCATGCATGTATGTGCGCATGTGTATGTGTCTGCATGCATGCGTGTGTGTGTGTGTGTGTGTGTGTGTGTGTGTGTGTGTGTGTGTGTGTGTGTGTGTGTGTGTGTGTGTGTGTGTGTGTGTGTGTGTGTGTGTGTGTGTGTGTGTGTGTGTGTGTGTGTGTGCGTGCGTGCGTGCGTGCGTGCGTGCGTGCGTGCGTGCGTGCGTGCGTGCGTGCGTGCGTGCGTGCGTGCGTGCGTGCGTGCGTGCGTGCGTGCGCGCGTGTGCCTGCGCCTGTGCAGGCACTCGTCTCCCTCTATCCAACCCGCAGGCCCACGCCCGCTCTCCCACCTGTTTGATGGTGAAGTCGTTGATGAGGTGGTGGTTGTGCTCGTTGAGGTTGCAGTGCAGGGACACGCAGTCGCTCTGGTAGAGCAGGTCCTGCAGCGTGTAGACCCGCTGCACGCCCAGCGAGCGCTCCAGGCCGTCCTGCAGGTAGGGGTCGTAGAAGATGACGTTGAAGCCGAACACCTTGGCGCGCACCGCCACCGCCTGGCCCGAGCGACCTGGGGAGCGCAGCGGGACATGGGGGGTCATCACTGGGACCTGACGCGGATTCAGGGTGACCATATATTACAACAGGGTGAAAACGTTAGAATGACATCGTTAAAATATAACACGGATCGCTTGGCCGGTAGACTTTCCACTCCGGCTGGTAAAATGGCAGATTTATGAAAGTGCACTTTGGATTGCTGCAATGCTTTCACGGGGGTGACTTGCAATTAATGTTGCTTTGATGCACCACAACATTAAACATTCATATTCAATGAATTTGCCGACCAAATTCCAGAGCAGACATAGAAGGCCATAGGCCTACCTATGCCTCAACTTCCTCCATTTAAGCACTGCCAAGACCACTCAAATATGAATCAATTACGGGTTCTTGATGTTAGGGGTATGGGGTAATATTTGCTCAAAAGAAAAGTCTGGTTTGGCATTAATGAGGAGGTTGTACCGCTCCCTGTAACACTGCTGCAGTCGTAACGTAGTGAGACCATGAGATGTGGAGAGACAGACAATCTGCATGAAATCTGCTAGGACTAAAATACACACGGCGATGGTAGTCTCAATGCCACTTCTACATTGGTATTGCGGACCATTGGTGGCCTCGAGCTTTTCACAACTCACGGCAATCCATACTGCCCAGTACCACACGCTGTGATGAACTAAAGCTAGCTTCAGGAAAAGATTAGTTTCAGCGCGGAACAATGCAGGATGTGGAGAAGACGGCAGGATTTTCCATAGTATGTTCATTACTGGGAAAATAACCTGCTGTTCTGCATTAAAGGAAAACCTTCCCGAGTTCAATGGTACGTATCAAAGGGAAAAAAGACATAGGGAGCTATCTAACCTTGGCTTGAAGAGTCACTATCCACTACAGACGCTCAATACATGAAAGTTACGTACAGCCATGGACTGTGTAGCAATACACACACATTTAAGATCTTACTCTTTCGCTCGTTGCATGAAAGTCCTGGGCAGGTATTGATTTGCACAAATTCACACAATACAGCACCATGTAGGGCTGTAAATCATGTACATTTTCAGTCGAATAATTTAGTTATTATTTCATCCAATGAATACAATAAATAGTATCAAAGGCTCATGCCACGAGATGTCTGTGCTCGTATTATCTGACAAGTAGCCATGAATAATGGAAGTTTTCATTATAAAATGATCCATGAACAAAGTATTTGACTTCCTGAAGCTTTAAGCAGCAAATGTTTTGTATTTGTACTTGATAAATGACTTAAACTATCGCCAAAATGGGATTTGATACATTTTCTGTAGATCGCCTCATCGACTTAACTAATGCAGCCAAGTCCTCCTATGCAATTCCCTCTCCTCGTTATCCATTCTACTCCCCACCTCTACTGTTTATACTCCTTCTACCTCATCTACTCTTTGGCTCCCTCTACTCTTTATTCTCTACTCTTCATGCTCCCTCTACTCTTCATGCTCCCTCTACTCTTTATGCTCCCTCTACTCTTTATTCTCTACTCTTTATGCTCCCTCTACTCTTTATTCTCTACTCTTTATGCTCCCTCTACTCTTTATTCTCTACTCTTCATGCTCCTTCTACTCTTTATGCTCCTCTATTCCTCATTCTCTTCTCTTTATAGTCTTTATACTCTTCATGCTCCCTCTCCTCTTGGTTTCCCCCGCTACTCACCGAAGCCGATGAGGCCGAGGGTCTCCCCCCGGATGCGGGCGGCCCCCGACGCCACCTCGCGGATCTGCTCCACGCTCTGCACCCGCGTGCCCTCGCGCAGCGCCTGGTAGAGCCAGGTGTTGCGCCGGTACAGGTTGAGGATGTGGCACAGCGTGGAGTCGGCCGTCTCCTCCACCGCCGCTGACGGGATGTTGCACACGGCGATGCCTGGGGGGCACACACAACCGTCCCAAGGTGAGGGGAGGAGTAAGCTATTGGTTTAGTTGTTTAACAAATCGTTTTTTTAAACGTGAATGGAGAGGGACGTTTAGATGAGGGTTGAGGTGCCTTGCTCAATGGGTACCGGACAGGGGCAGTGGACATTGGGGTTCAAACCCAGAACCTCAGAGAGGTTCCCTCTCTAGAGAGTGGTTAGACTGTTATATTTGTTCATTTCCATCTGGAATTAATAAAGCTTATCTGATCTCTTTATTCAATTACTTGATACAATATTCTAGTGGAGTAGATTGAGATATTGTAATAGTTGTTGCCTTGTGATCTTTATCTTCCTTTTTTCATTTTTTTAGTCCATTGGGTTTTTAATTTCTAGCTCCGTTATTGATATTGTCAGATTGTTTCCCCATTTTATGAGAAACCATAAAAAGTATTTTATTAATCCCCAAAGGAAATGTGGAACACTCATTCATTCTTCTGCAAGAGACTAATTCACTACACTTTTGTTGGATACATAAATAGTTGTATTTTGTGTTATCATGATATAAGAACTACACAACTGCATAAGAGCAGTATAATATAATCGGTTTCAGATCTAAATGGGAATGTACTGTTATTATTTACTGTTGTTGTTCTGCATATGTTACCACTGACATTATATCAGATTATCTTTACGTCTTACTTTTTATATAAATAAAAAAAACACATTGTCTACATCCATGCGTGCCTTAAACCTCCTGGACAAAGATTTTTCCTTTGCAGTCTGTCTTTGATCCACCGTATGTCCGGCCTGTCCACGGTCACGTTCCTGCGTCATTGACTAGCGTGACATGACAGGTCTTGGCCCTTGGAAGATTTCCCAGAATTCCCCTTGGGGGGACTATAGCAGTTTTCAATCTGTGGGCCGCAGCCCGTAAGTGGGCTTCAGCAGGGGACAAGGCGATTGCAGGGATGTCCCCAATAAAACGTTTTTTCATGCATATATATATATTATATATATATATAACATTTAATTGGGGACATCCCTATGTATATATATATATATATATACACACTATATGAATGGCCTGTATACCCTGTCGATTTCCTTTTCATTTCATAAGGATTTCTGGATAAAAAGATCGACAACGAGTATACTGAATATTAAGGAATAATATACATCCTGAAATGTTCTTATTGTGTCTATCTGTGTGTATGTGTGCGTGTGTGTGTGTGTGTGTGTGTGTGTGTGTGTGTGTGTGTGTGTCTCTTAGTGTCTCTGTGTGTGTGTGTGCGTTCCTACCCAGCTCCCCGGCTGCCTTGATGTCGATGTTGTCGTAGCCGCTGCCGATGCGGATGATGATGCGCAGCGCCTTGAACTTCTCCAGGTCCTCGCGGGTCAGCGTGATGGTGTGGTACATCATGGCGCCCACCGCCTCGTTCAGCACCTGGAGGGGCAGGAGGAAGGCATTAAACCTCAGTTATACGCTAATACAACTTTTCCACATGCAGTGCCAGTTTGACATTTTCTCGTTAATGAGTGTGCCTTAAGCAACAATATATTAAAAATTAAGCTGATTTATGACACAGCGACCAAAAACATTTCCAGAACACCTGGAATTGTACTATTTCCATATAGTCCAGAATCATGCATCAATATTTTTAATATTTTTATATTTGCAACAAGGGTTTACAAATTATAATTACATATGTCCCATCTTAAAACACCATTTTCAGAAACTCCTTCAAAAACATATTTGCACTGTGAGAAATGTAAAAAAACGAGAATATATGAGAATGCTGGTACCATCCAAATCAATATCTTTAAGACATGTACAGCTTTGCAAAACCATGTGAAGGCGATGCATACAGGCCTCTTCTCTATTACTCACAACATAGGACCGTTTTAATTAAACTATTAATTTATCCCGTTTCAGAAAACTACTTACTAATTGAAACATATTTGCACTGGGAAGAAATGCCAAAAACAGAATAAAGTGCAAAAAAAATCGGTAGTGATGATTATGCTGCTGCATTGTGCTGTGAATTATTTTAATAATAATAATAAAATAAAAATATTTTTATTTTATTTTATTTGTTCAAGTGTGCCCGTGATTATGCTGCCCCAGCCAGTGGTGGCACGCGTGCCTAGGGTTGCCGACCCCTGCTTTAATACAATTAACTACTTGAGCCGGCACAAACAAAACAATCGGTCATGATAGCCCATAGCCGATGGATCGCTCTAACATGTTGAAGCTCTGCATGAAGGGCCTCAAAATGTGATATTGCTAACTGTAATCTAGCAACGCTACAGTGAAACAGTGACTATAAATGCCACGGCGGTGCAGGGACTCTCCGCACTGAACCAACAGTTTACTTCATAATGATAAAAAAATATGGAAGGCCGTTTTCCGCAATGCGCTCCCAGTCCATGATTCAAAGCCTCTGCTTCGAAAAGCGCTTGTAAAATAAAAGATGCCCTGTTTCTAATTATGTCAGAAAGTTCAGGGGATTTACAAGAGCTTGAATCTGCATTATCTCCAGTTACTCACGGATTGCTTACTCAACTGTCAGTTGACCGGCCAGTGGTGTGGTAGCGGCCCCATGAATGTATTAAAACAATATCATTACGGTTTCATACCAGCATTGGGTGGTAGGCTGCATGTTAGTATTGGGGTTGTGGGCAAAGCTGTGTAATCGGATGCAGCTAATTTGTGGCATTCTGAAACAGCCATCCAGATTTTAACACTCCTGCGGCTTACAGAAAATGCAGTTTTATTTACGCTATGTGAACCTGACCTATAGTACTAGCAGAGCTACAAAAGATTGACTTTGACACTTGCACTGCACTGCCGAATAACGCTGGAAAACCAGAGTGGGTGAATAAACAAGAGGTTTATATCCACATACCACACAATAAACTGCAGTAACCTGACCAGGATTTTCTAAACACAGCGGTAAATTTACATGCAAAGAGAAAGCGAACGTCACAACGCTGGAGGCGTCGTTCAAGGCTAACGCTTTGCACATGCCCCGGTGTCATCACGTGAGCTTTAAGTGCTCCGTGGCTCCACTAGTCGCTGGGAACACCGTTATAAATCAACGGGGTAAGAGGCTGGCTGATGCACGAGACAATGGGGAGTGGGGAGCAACAGCAGAACAACTTGTATAGACCTATTGGTTCAATGATCTATTAAGGTTGGGTACTAACAGGCTGCTGAGTCTTTCCAAAAGACACAGCTGTCCATCCAACATTTTAGAACTGGCGAGTCATTGTGAAATGATATTCGTTACCCCGCCGGAGCTTCAGTTCTATATAAATCACATATAGGGGAGCTTCTGCTTTATTTATCTCCATGGGTTTCACAGGCCCGCCCATTGAGGATTGCAGTCTGGCACAACACTGTTATCAGCTATCGTCATGGTCAGGTGATTATATCTTTCATAAAGGAGAGAGGGAAGAAAATAAAGGTGATATTGGTATACCAAGCCTGGTTCTCTCGCCTGCTCCCCAATCCTCCCAAAGGCAATGAATGTAAAAACAGAAATACAAGCTCCGACATCCACTTTCTTTCTGTGTTCATGCGTGCGTATTGTGCGTGCACAGTGTTTGTGTATTGTGTGTGTGTGTGCGTGCATGCGTGAGTGTGTGTTGTGTGAGGGGGCTATGTATGACTAGTCTTCAAACAGATCCGACTTTTACATCTATTGCCTTAGGCACCTCTGTGATTGCGACGGTTCGTGTGTGTGTGTGTGTGTGTGTGTGTGTGTGTGTGTGTGTGTGTGTGTGTGTGTGTGTGTGTGTGTGTGTGTGTGTGTGTGTGTGTGTGTGTGTGTGTGTGTGTGTGTGTGCGTGTGTGTGTGTGCGTGAGAGAGACAGAGCGAGATAGAAAGAGAGGGACAGAAGATGTGTGCGTGCAGCAGCAGCAGCAGCATGTGTATCTGTGTACAGGGCTCCTATTGTGCGGCTGTGTGCTGACCGTGGGCGCGTTGGGCGGGTATCTGTGTGTCCAGAAGGCCCTGTTTGTACTGGATTGCCTTTACAGAACATTTCACTGGTGGGTGTGATGTAAGGGACAGTATACACTGGCGATACAGCAGAAAGCTCGCACAAAGGCCAGGGTTTTGTTTCCAGGCACCCACATTCATAAATGGCGGTTGCTGTGTTAGGTAGTTACAGCTATATTAAGATGACACATCCGACATATAGGGAAATATGGGCCACTAGCTTTTATGGAATTGTATTTTTTATCCACGCAGTGTCTTGATCTCTATTTCATACACAGCATAATATTGACATGCATTAACCAAACACAGTGTAATGGAATGTAATGAACATTCTCAGATTGTTTTATTTTGCACTTTATCGTATCTGCTTGTTTTTTTGCTACACAGGGCTAAAGGTGTCTGGTCTCTTCCAGGGAGGCGCAAATAAGTAGCTGTCCTCTCCCCCTTGGCAGGCAGTGCACGGGACAACTAACTGCACCGTTTACAGCTCTAGCTGCCCAGTGTAATTGCAATGCAATTCCATCACCAGCACTTTCCCTCCTTACTTGAGACTGCAGCAAATGGACGGCAGAGTGGGAGTTGGGGGGGAGGGGGGGGGGTGAAATGGGCTGATATGGGTTAACAACACGCTGCAATGCTGTTACCCACTCACAGAGAATACACAGGAGGGAGGGAGGGAGGGAGGGGGAGAGAGAGAGAGAGAGAGAGAGAGAGAGAGAGAGAGAGAGAGAGAGAGAGAGAGAGAGAGAGAGAGAGAGAGAGAGAGAGAGAGAGAGAGAGAGAGAGAGAGAGAGAACGAGGGACTGGGGGGGGGAATAGAGGGAGAGGGGGGAGAGATAGGGGGAGCGGGGGAGAGAGAGAGAGAGGGGGGGGGAGAGAGAGAGACATTTCTGCTCCTGGACAAATGCAAAACACGCAATTAAACAGTGATCCGTCTTGCCACAGTCCCATGGCCCTTTCAAAGCGACTCCTAGATTGGCCCCTCACTGCCGCCGATGAAATCTAATGGAAAAGATCATTCCGAGGCGCCGTGGGCTCGTACCTTCTCATGGATCTCCTGTGTGGACTGGGCGTCGCAGAAGGCCACGGTGGCCAGGTCTTTAAGGATGGGCATCTCCACTGTGCAGTCCCGCCCGTCCAGCAGCGCCACCAGGGGGCGCGGGTGCATGGGCCCGTTCATGATCTGGGGCCGGATACCTGGAGAGAGAGAAGGGGGGGGGGGGCGGGGGGTTAGAAGGGCCAGCATACATGAGACAGCCTACGTGGGATAGCCTCTAGGCGTAAGCCTACATGCGCAAGCGTAGATGAGTTAGCAACCGTGTGTAGGCCCACAGCCTTGAGCGTACATCAATTAGCCTACATATGCCAGCCTCCGTGCGTCAGCCTACGTGCGTTAGCCTGCAGCTTTGAGCGTGCATCTATTTGCCTATGTGTGTTAGCCTACGTGAGTTAGCCTACAGGTGTGGAGGAGCACATGGCGGTGGGAGATGAGAGGTGATGTGTGGGCAGGAACAGAAACAACATCTAGCGCCACAGCGGGAGGAAACGTTTGAACATCATGTGTACTTTTCTAGCTTGATATTCCACAGCAGTAGTACACTGGCTTGGGAGTGTGGGGGGCAGAGGATGTCCTCGCGCGGACACGCACACGCACACGCGCACACACACACACACACACACACAAAGGTCAATAAAGTACATACTGGGATTGACCCGCTTTCTGCTTTGAACCATTGTTATCAACTCCAACACAGGTCGATGTCAACACAAATGTGCTCCTCTTTGACGGACACACACACATACACATTTATGAACAAACACAAACATTCACAAACACATATTTATATAATATTTATAATCAAACACACACACACACATGCGCACACACACGTACACGCACACACACACACACACACACACACACACATGCACACATCCAAGCTGATAAAATACTAGCCCCCTCACTTGTGTCTGATTGCTGCTACACACACTGTTACCAGGCAACAGGTCCTTTCACCCCATGAGGTCACTGCATCCATTATCCAATCACCACACAGAGGCTGGCAGGCCTAAGGTGTGAGCGTGTTGTGCATGTGTGTGCGTGTGCGTGTGCGTGTGTTGTGTCTCTCCTTTACCGCCTGTGCAGCAGTGAATGGACTGACAGCATTTGGCTGATGGAGCGGCACTGAGCTCCAGAACTGCCTAAAACCACCAGCCTTTCAGCCGTTTGGCCCCTTTATGTTTTTTCTCACGGGTCTTTCATTTTTCCTACGTCATTCCTTACCTGCGGTCATCTCAATGTATGACGATGCATGCGTGTGGGTGTGTGTTGCCTACTATTTAAACACGGTGGTGTTCAACTCCTTGCGGTGTCCGAGTGTAGACTATAGGAGGGGATAAATGGACATAGATTCTGGCACACCTTTGTCATGGATATGGTCACTCTTGCTCTCAGAATGATAACAATGCACAATAACTCGGGAGATGGGTGCACACACACATGCCTGCATTGATGGGATCGGGTCCTCTTACTGGAGATGGCCAATGCGACCACAATATCTCTGTTGCGTAAATGTGATGCCCTTCAGCGATACACTGGGTACAGTGGGAGTGTGGAAACACTCGTACTACAGGAGAGAGGGAACACACTGGGCCGTGTGTTTGGACCCAGATCAACTCCATATTGTTTTAAAGAGAGGAGTAGCAGGGAGTGCATGGGAACAGAGGAGGGAGGGTGCTCTCTACGCCACTCCCTGGCTCCCTGCTGCCTGTTGTCATGGTGATTAGAGGATTTGGGCAGGATTATGAAATATTTTATTTAGTGGCATCTGTGCTGCTGGGGAGGACATCAAAGCCCTTGCCCTCTCTCTCTCTTTCTCTCTCCCCCTCGCTCTCTCTCTCTCTCCTCTCCCTCTCTCTCTGTCCGACTCTCTCTCTCCATTTTTCTTGTTCTTTTCATCCTCCTTTCCATTTCAGGGAACACTAGCAGTTTTGTAAGAATGATAAGCAGAACATGCAAAACAGAAGGCACTTCCACATATATATACACAGGGAAAAGCGCACATAATTTTTTCCCCTGAATACACAAGCACTATTATTAGGAGGTCAGAACCTACAAAATGCACCAAATGCACCAGCCAAGATGGCAGAAATCTGAAGGACAATTTACTGCCTTTTCATGCTGCCGTAAAAAAAAAAAAAAGACGATGTTCCCTGCTTTTGTGCAACAACTCAAGGAAACAATTACGCTCCCCTTCAGAAAAATCTTTGACAGTCTAACACAATTAAATCTGAAGCATCGGCTCACACTGAAATCATATATGGCTGAAAAACAAGATTGAACGTGGGAAAAAAAAAGAAAAAAGAACATCAATACAAGATGGAAGAACAAGATGGAACATGAGATAAACAAGATGGCAAAACCAGACGGAACATGGAAAATAAAGATAGAACACGGGTGAAACCAGAAGGAACAAGGGACAAATAAAGATAGAACATGGGTAAAGCAAGATCCTGTGAGAGCTACCCTGATGGCCGTGACCATTGTCGGATCCTGCAGAGATCAATCAATATCCATTGACCGGCATTCAAAATATCAAGGGAAATGAACTAATTATACCGTGCTGGTGGCTTTGTAATGTAGTGTAATGTAGCGCACCGCACGCACGCACGGCACGCACGCACGCACGCACGCACGCACGCACGCACGCACGCGGCGCGCGCTACAGCGAGAAGAGGAGGACAGTGGTGGAGAGCTGGAGAAGCGTGTTTATATGCAAATAAACCAACATGTGTAGGAAAACACACAGGCTTGTTATCTCTGTCCATCAAAGCAGGCGGGTGGGCAAGGCAAAGCACAAACAGCTTTGCGAAAACAACGGCAAAACGATGGTAAAGAGCCCTGTGTGAATAGCGCATAAAACCACTGCAGTAAGGGGGGGCGTGCAGAGGAAGTGTAGAAAGGTAAACACGAAGGCCAGAAGTAAAGGAACACAATGATAGGAGAGAACATAGGTGTGAGAACAGGGGGATGAGGGTGGAAGCGGAGAATGGGTGGAAAAGCAAAACAAGTCTGGGACTTTTTTTAATATTGTATACTATATCTATACACAAAAACAGGATTAAAAAAACATGCCTGCACTGTGGAGGAATGTGTTGGTGCCTCCACCTCACCTTGTTTTAATGAAGCATTCTGCTAGCCACTCTCACATTCTCAACCCCTTTCTGTCTGTTGCTGTTCAGCAGAGTCAGGATGTTGAGTGAAGGCAGGGTGTGCGACGTGCCTGTGTGCCTGTGTGTGTGTGCGCGCGTGTGTGTGTACAGGGGGGGGAGAGGGAGATGTCAGCCAAACACACCTGGGCATTCACAACTTTCCATTAAACCACTGCTTCATTCTGGCACGACCACTAGCACAGAAACACCAGAAACACAACACACACAAACTAAAAAAATATACAACGAAATAAGAGTTGCAGCAGAATCCTCCTCCACGAGAGCAGAATCATGCAAGTGCGTGTCTGGAGAAACAGGGCAGCCTCTGGACGAGGCGGCGTCATTCGGAGAACTGGGTCAAAGCAATGGTGAGTAATTATTTCCCGGTGGCTTATAGCCTCTCTCTGGGGCCCAGCCGAGCTGGATGCGGCGGCACTACGTTAAACACACCAGGCCCACGGGCTAATCAGGTCCTATGAAGCTGGGGACCCCTAATCACTAATACCTGCTCTGTGACTTGATGGTTTTAGCGTTTTATGTTCTTTTTTGCTGCTACACAGATCCGTGCAATGAACCAAATAGACAATTAAATAAAGAAGATTTCTGTAACGAGTACATGTATGCACGCCTGGAAAGCACTCGATTCCCAGGGTCATCACAAAGTAGGAACGGCTTCTCGCATCCACTCGCAAATAGGAAAAACCAGGGGTCCTGTGATCCCCCCCCGCCCCCACCATCCAGCCCACCACAAATCACGCTACACACACACACACCAGCCCCACGTACAGTACACCCCGCCACACACAAACCACAGCCGGTGTGAGGGCACGTCCTCAGTGCCTCCAGGCCAGTGACCAGGCCATGAGCAAACTAGATTATCTCTCCTGGAGGACCGGTATGTTACAGCTGCTCTCCCAGGAGTTTCACTGTTGCTCCCGACCGCGCTCCGCCTCTCTCGCTCTCTCTCCGTCTCCGTCTTCTCTGCCCCCTTTTCTCCCCCACCTCTCCCTTTCAGTCTCCATAACTATCTATTTCAATCACTCCATCCACGCTGCATCTTGCCCCTCTCTCTCAGTCTCTGAGCAAGCTTTTCCTCTCGCTCTCTTGCTCTCTCGCTCTACGCAGTCCCTTTCCCTCGCTCTGATTTGATTTAAAGGTGCTTTGTTGGAATGACATGCAAACTAATTCATATTGCCGTGCAAGTGACGAATAATGCAATAAAGTAGTAATAATTACCTTCTGCTCTTTATAGACTGGGTTGAGCAATGTGTTAATAGTAATGTGTAAACATTACATCTCTCTCTCTCTCTCTCTCTCTCTCTCTCTCTCTCGTCTCTCTCCTCTCTCTCTCTCTCTCTCTCTCTCTCTCTCTCTCATCTCTCTCTCTCTCTCTCTCTCTCTCTCTCTCTCCTCTCTCTCTCTCTCTCTCTCTCCTCTCCCTCTCCCTCCCCCCCCCCCTCCCTCCCTCCAGTCAGAACCAGAACTGGGCCGTAGGAAAGCAGAGACAGTGCAGACCCCCTCTGACTAAACACAGCTGGACAAGGAGAGGACATAAAAAAGCCCCGGTAAAACATTCATCTTGCTTTACCAAAGTCAACAATGGATACATGTTCTCCTGGAGGACGGTTCTGTGTTCTCAAGTGGCAGCAACAACACCAGTTTAAAAAGAAAAAAAGAACTTTATAGTTCCATGGTTTACAGAAGGATGCATTAGCCAACGGAACTTTCAATGGAAACTCAAAATGGCCGTGCCATTTTCCTGTTATTGGACCCAAAGTATTTGTCGACCAAGATCGCTATACGAGCCATAAGTGCATTCATGGGGGTGGTGGGGGACAACGGCTGGCCTCAGCGTGGTAGAGCGAGGTCCGCTGGGGCATGGCTGCACTGCAGACAAGCGTCTCGCCCCGAACGGCCCCCTGACCATCAGCTCCGTAGGACCTGAAATGGGACTAGGGTTTAAAACCGCGCTTTAGCTGACGCTAATAACATTCTACATGATTCCCTGCAGAGTATGAAAGATTCTGGCACGGCCAGCCTGCGCTTTTCTCGACCGCAAATGGATTACAGATGTTTTCACGACTAGAAAGCCCATTTGGATGGCGATGACAAAAATAGATTGTCCTTTTTTTGGGATAAATTAAAGGAGTTGAGCTTGCAGAGAAAAAGGCCCGTTCCCTCAGTAAATACGATCTGTTGTTGTGTTCGAGGGGAGCGGGACTCATTAAGCTGGCAAACAATGAGTCGATTTTCAGAAGGGACAGAAGTTCTTCTCTGCTAAAACACAGCACACGCATTCACCGCGTCGAGCCAATGACAGCGCTCACATCTTATCTATTTTATTTGGCTAGGGGGCAATCTTTGAAATTGTGTTTCAGAATGACGCACTTAATCAGGTATCTCTATTTCCTGTACACCCACTCTGGGACACGTTTTGAAATCGTGTTTTGCCTTTTTCTCATTGGGATAGCGTTTAGAGGGGAAGTTCA